>NW_026864932.1:0-20040 GCF_026571515.1 Ruditapes philippinarum | reverse complement strand
CAAACATTTTAACAGTACACAGTCCTATATACAACCCAGCCCTCACATGACTGTCAGGCTGCCATTATATGTACAAATACACAGTACAGAAATCTATTTCTAATATTATTAATGGTATCAGATTGATAGAATAAACTAGAATTGTTATGTCAATAGTAACAACAGTAAGAAACTATTTGACAACATCCATAATCACTGTGTTGTAAGCTATATGGTCGTAAATGTGTAGACACATCTAAGATGGCAGACTGTCTAAGTAGTAAAGGTAAGCGTTTCACTTTTTCATTTGTAACATTATCACTTGAACGAGTCTGATTTAAATTCATGTAGTAAAATGAAGAACGTGTAGAGTCTCCGTACCATATAGAAAAAAATCCATTGTAAATATTTTCGAGTTATCTTTCACTGAACATTGCAAAGTGGTCATATTGAACGATGATCACGCATTGTTTTTAGTAATAATTTATTTACTAGGCTCATACTTTGAGTTCAATATGTTGTGTCTAGAGATATTTTACTCACCCTTTACGTTGTGTGAAGTTCTTTTTGTAAAATATTTTTATAAATGCTCGAAATCATATTTTTATTCAAATCGTAGACGGATTAAATGCAGTGGTGTAGTCCGCATGAATAGTTTTGCAAACAGCCGTGTAAAAACGGCATTCCCAAAACGGTTTAAAACAGAAATGAACCTTATTTCTGTACGGTTATCAATTTCTTGTATATAATTTCTTATCTATTTCATATTTAAACCTTTCGCTTGCTATTTCTGTTCTTTGGGAGTTTTAGACTCTGAACATGTAAACGAGGCTTAATTCACTTCAGTGTTGTTATATTTTCTGGTCCTTCGGGATCATTGATGCCAGCACTATAAAGTGTTGAGAATTGAGTACCGCTCAAGCCGGTGCTAGGGGGCGTGAGGGATGTTGCACTTATTCATTATCCCTCATGTACAGACTCAATTAAACCGAGTCTGCAATTCTTATGTTATTTTGTTGATATTAATGCTTCCGAGGGATCACTTTGTTTCCAGAATTTTTTAATAGTTAAAAATAGATCCAGTATTTCTTTACATTGCAGTTTTACATTGCAGTATCACACAGTGCAAAACACTGGCATTTTATGAGGTGTGAAATAGAAATATCTCATTTCTGTCCAATCCACCATTCCCATGAAATGTATCTTTTCAAGTCTCTGCAGTTTGATGTTGCAATGAGAATCTTTGAATAAAACGGGACATATGGTCCATGATAGACATGATGGCGAGCATACATAGAAATAATCTGTATCCGAGTAAATAATCTCTGCATCAAGTTGTATCAGAAGAAGGTCTTAATTTAAGTGATAAAGGGGACATGTTTAATAAAACAGGGGACATATATACAAGAACTATACATACCGTATCAACAACTTTCTTGTTCAACTGGTTTATTCACAAATGTATTTTTCTTACTTTTATGCTAGACATTTCAGATTGAAATTGTTTCCGTTAAAATTTAAACGTAAAAGACAAGTAAAAATCATTCTTTTAAATATCTTTATAAATACAATATTATTTAATTTAAAGAAAGTGTTCGGAATAAGTGTTTTTATTATATGTTTTTTTGTCTTGCTTTTTCGTTTTAATTTCTATTCGTATAAAAAACATGCAAAGGCTGTTTTTTCAATTAGAATTTAAGCTAAATGATTCATTGTGTGTGCTAGCGCCGAAAGGTTTTTTCTTTTAACTTCAGCATTGGTAAGCTTGTCATAGTAGACATCAGTGAAGTGGAATAAAAATAAGAAAATAAATATTACAATATTAATTTGAATTATACTCGCATATAATAACGAAAGAAATTTCATTTACGTTATTTTATATCAAATATATTTCTGGTTTTTAAATTTATTTTACAAATATTTAATTTTATTAACAGGTGTTATTTTCGTTATTTATTTGAAAGTAACCTTATTATAAAATACCGCAAATTCTTTGCTGGTGATATTGTTTTACTATATCTTTAATTAAAGTATACAGTGAAGTGAACAAAACCAACAAGATAAAGTAACAGGAAAGTAAAATGTTAAGATAAATAATCATAATGTTTTTACACGATGTGCTTAGTTTAACCTAATGGTAATAAAACCAGAACGAAACTTTTAACTATTTTTTGTCTGAAATGTTCCTTGCATTGAGCACATGATTAAATTAAAGGAGACAAAATGATACAAGTTTATTTACATGACGGTTTTATGATATAAGTATTCAATAGTTCACCTTGTAATCATGTTGTTATTTCATTTTCAAATGCAATTATATATGAACAACAACATGTTTGTTTAAATTCATATTCTTAAAATTGACATAAGACATAATTATAAATGTTGATAAATAAAAGATATCTCTATTTTCACTTCTTCAATTCATGTGTTGTTTAAGTAGGGAACATTTTTTACTTACATATTAAACTGTTAGCATATAATTCATTCGGCAATAATTCGTATAATAAGCTTTTAGAATTTTGAATACTAAAACGTTTATTTGACCAACAGCAGTCTAGTAAAATGCTCTTTTAGTTTTGAAAAGATTTCTTAAAATTTCTTTTTTGAAGTTTGAATAGATGATAATTATACGCTTGAAATTCAAAACCCCTTTAAATCTATATTTCTTTATTTTCAGTTGTCAATACGTCAATAGAATTTCTTTGATACATGAAATACAGTTCGATTTGGTCGCGCCATAGTTAAATTTCTATTCATTAGTAACCAATGACATTTGATAAACAAACTTTTCAAAGCTTATAAAAATCCTGACTTTAGCTAGTACGAACGGGATTGTTTAAGTTATTTTTTTATCAAACAAAGTGAACTGATTCTGTGATATCAACAAAGACCTACGTATCGAACGGGAAATATTGAATGTCGTTATTGACACAGCTTAAAATACATTTTTTAAAAATCCTTTCAGGTACATTTTGTAAAAAGAATTTATCTGCATTATTATCTGAAATTTGTATTTCACTACGAGACAGAATGTTGATCCCAACAAAGTCAAAGTCACAAAGACAGGTATTTTCAATCAATTATTACATGTATGCCTTTCCGATTTAAAACTGAATTGTAAAGGTCCGATAGAATATCCTTTATAATGCTATTTGTATTGTACATAATTATCTATTTAAGCGATGAAATTATGGATATTTACATTTTGACGTTTTAAATTTTAAAGCTGATTTTACGTAATTTGTCCTTCAATACCGATCTGCGGATAAAACGGAATATGTTATAAACATACGACTGTATTATGGAATTGAAAACAAAAGTCCTAAAGAAACCATAATAAGTCTAAGATAATTGGTTTGGTTGCACGGTTGTGGTGCATGTAAGCAAGAGTCCTCTCTCTTAAGAGAAATCAATATTGCACCATAAAAAGGGCCTTAAATTTTGAATTTAAAAGCATTTGCAGATTTTTTCATACTTCGGTATGCAATTACGCAATATTTTGTCTGCATGATCAAGCGCTTTAAAGAAAGTTTTTTATTTTATCTAAATTTATAACATTGCGGTTGTATTGGTAGCCAAAGTAATGCTACGTTTACATTTTGTTTCCGTGGTCAAATCAATAATTAATCGAACAATCAGGGAGGAAACAGAATGAATGCAATACAACTCGCGATTTTAGGATCGGCAACGAACAGGGAACACGGAATTAGGATCAGCAAACGTGACATACCATTGCCCTTTTTGCAGTGGATGCCGGGCCAATATTTTGATCCGTCCCAGCCTTAATGGGGATGATATACGTAATAAGCCGTATTTAAATGTGATCAAAGCTATAAAATGTTGTAGCACGCATTAGGCCCTTTAGTGGTCAATACTCAAACGGGAATTATAAGTATCTACCTGCACTTAAGATCCCTTATATTTTTACACGATGTGCTAAGTTTTTTTTCTCGAGTTTTTATGTACATAATGCAGGCATGTGTAATATGCTATGTTGAGTTCTACTATGTTTTAAAACGGTGTTCGCAGTAAAGATTAAAAGAGGGAGCTTTACTGATGATATTTATATAATTTTAAAACAAATGAAATAATAAGATATACAAAAACATGAAAGTATCTGCAGCAAAAGAACTTCATTTTCAACCTGAAGAAGGCAGATTTTGGTATTAGATGTGTATCCACAATTTAACAACGAAAACATATCTAAACGACAATATTACATTGCTAAGTCCGTAGCACCATTATGGCATTCAAAATATTTCGTAAAAAATATTTTTTTACTCGGTATAGGGAAGATTTTTTTTTCATTTTTGTTCTGAATCAATAAAGAATATGATTTCAACGATATTACGGTATCAATATTTGCTCTCTTTAAATTTGTAGAGCTTTTGATTTTGATTATTGATTATTTACAAATTTTGTCTATAGGGTGTTTTTTCATTTGAAATTTTTCGATCTAATAATCTATGAATATTTTCAATGTTTATTTACTATAATTTATAATAGGTGATGTTTCACCCTAATGTATTCAGAGTGTTAACGTTTTTGCGACGGACACACCCTCAGCTATGTTATCTACACATTGGATCTCGTCGGCTATACTCAAGCAAGTGTCCTCAACCGAATAACAATCCAAGAAATAGTACATGAATTTGATCCTACGAAACTCCCATACTTTGTCGGGATATCTTAAAAACTTCCATATTTAACCTTTTTAATTTCAAATTAAGTTATCCAAGTTAAAATATGAACGTATTTGATTAATAAAAATGCTGTAGCCCCGTAGTATTATTGCGCAATGTGCAAAAAAGTGCTGAAACGATTTACCGCTGTCGAAAAACAAATTATGCTGTAATAAATGAGTAAGCTCAATAATTCCTAGAAAATATAAGTAGGAAATAAATATTTCTCCATTAAACAAAACATTTTTAATTACAGATCAAAAGTTTTCGTGACTCAGCAGTTCTAAAATATCTCGCGCATTAATTACATAATTTTCTAGGTCACGATATGAGCTAACCTGCTATCAGCTAATGTGATTTGTGATAGATTAAAATAGATTCTACTATTCTAAAAATAGATTTTACCAAATATCACCAATACATCACCTGTGCTGACTTTCGGACAAGTAATTAGGTAGTACACATTATACTTACTTTGTTTACATGCAATACTTAAAGACGTTTTATACAATCGTATGAAGCAAACAAGTTGAAAATGGAATTTAGTGTGAAATTGAAAGGGACAACAAAACACTGTAGTGCTTAAGTGACATTTATATTAAAATTAAAACGATGTGCTCTGGCTTATACATCTTAACCATGTAAATGAAAAAAAAAATCTAAAAAATACACCATTAATTGCTGATGGTTTTAACCAAAAATATTTTAATGAGACATATTCAAGAGAAATAAAAAATAAAATACTAATGACTGATATTTTATTGTCTATATGCCAAATATGATATAACACGAAACAATTCTAATTTACATTCTCGCATGTATTATGCATTATGCTTGAAGTTTATTTGCATGGTTTTATTTTAGAAATATTCCGCTGACAGTTTTTTTCTTTTTAGAAATAAATCGATAAGGACCTTGACTTACAAGTTTGACCAGAGTTTTGAGGCATAAATTTCATTCTGTATTTAAAAATTTAGACGTGTTCTGCTTAAAAGTAGAAAATCTGAATTATTTCAGATTGGGACCACTGAAATAGATTGCTCTACAAATCTCGAACTTGTATGGAACTAATTGTTTCTGTTATATCTTTTGTGTTTTTTTTCTGAAAAATCCTTGCATGTCCGTCGCATTCAGTGCATTCAGCACTTTGATTTAACATTCAGCTGAAGAAAGAAGAAAAAACTTCTAAATATTATCAAATATATTCTCATTATCAAACTGTATACATTGTCATTTTATTAAAAGCGATGATTGTAATTACATCCCTTTATTCACATTATTTGTCAATATTAATCTAGGAAAACGATCTTGATCTATCTTATGATATAGCACAGTATGGAGTTCATATGCACAGTAATATAATCTTGAAGACACATTCTGCCTCATAAATCCATATTTTACAATTCTTATGAAATGTCAAGCAGGTGTTTAATGATGTTTTAATAACAAATTTAGAACATATCATATGTCTAACAACTGAAGAATATACCACAGAACATGCAGTAATGGGCCATGACGGAAGCAAAATATAAACAAAATTATAGTATTTGGCTTCCATTCAAAATAATTATTCACTATAATTATACCAATTGTCAACAAAGCAAAAGAAGCAAAGATATATCAACTGTGTTGCAAATGAGTAAATATTTGGAAACTGTAACAAGATATCAAAAATAAAAACGTTTCTGAGTGATGAAAATGATTGAAATTTCCGAGGCATAATGGGCCTTTAAATGTCGTAAGCATGAGTGATGAATTACAAACACCTGAACGAATAACATAGATCACTCACAATCAAGATATATTTTCATTCTAATACGCCAAGAAAAATATATTTGGACTATATTTTTGTTGGTGAATTTTGTTTTTGCCTCAGTTTTTCTAATAGCAACCTTATTTTAAGGCTGTTTCAAACGGTAAAGAAATTGTCGTATCTCAAAGAAAACAAAAAAAAAATAAAGAAGAAAACAAACAAACAAAAAGAAACAGAACATCTTTGTATTTATTTCTTGCCTCATGGTACAGAATTGTTTCGTCTGGTTTTATAATAATAATGTTCCAATATTGTTTTTGACAATATTGCAGTTTATCGTAATTTATTTTCTCTTTTTTTCTCTTTTGTTTTATCCCTACTTAAAATAATCATTCAAATTTTAAATCAAATGTATGTAAAAAACAGTTTTTTTTATTTTTTTATATCTAGAGTACTAATCTAAAATAATTTGATCAAATAATAGTTGATCTGTTCACTTCAAATTTAACTTAAGTTTGATACGGGAACTTTAAGTGCAGGTAGATACTTATGATTCCCGTTCGAGTATTGACCACTAAGGGGTCTAATGCAAGCTACAACATTTTATAGCTTTGACCTCATTTAAATACGGCTTATTACGTATATCATCCCCATTAAGGCTGGCGACAGTTCAATATATTGGTCCGGCATCCACTGCAATAAGGACAATGGTATATCACGTTTGCTGATCCAAATACCGTGTTCCCTATTCTTTGCCGATCCTAAAACCGCGAGTTATATCGCATTCATTGCGTTTTCTCCCTGATTGTTCAATTTATTTTTGCTTTGACCACGGGAACAAAATGTAAACGAAGCATTACAACCGGAATGTTATGAATTAAGATAAAATTAACTTTCTTTAAAGCGCTTGATCATGCAGACAAAATATTGCGTAATTGCATACCGAAGTATGAACACATCTGCAAATGCTTTCAAATTCAAATTTAACGCATTTTTATGGTGCAATATTGATTCTCTTAAAACCAGGGCTAAGAACAGTGGACTGTAGCTTACATGCACCACAGCCGTGCAACCAAACCAACTATCTTAGACTTATTATTGTTTCGTTAAGACTTTTTGTTTGATTCCATTATACAGTCGTATGTTTACAACATTTTCCGTTTTATTCGCAACGGTTTTGTCAGATCGGTATTGAAGGACAATTACCGATAAAAGTTCCTTACGTTAAATCAGATTTACAATTTGAAACGTTAATATGTAAATATATATAATTGCATCCCTTAAATAGATAATTATGTACAATAAAAGTAGCATTATAAAGGATATTCTATCGGATCTTTTAAAGTTCAGTTTTAAATCGGAATGGCATACATGTAATAATTGATTGAAATTACCTGTTTTGGGGACTTGATTATCAGATTAACATTCTTTTTCGTAGTTAAATACAATTTTCAGATAACAATGCAGATACAGTCTTTTTAAACTATTAAAAAAGTATTTTAAGCTGTGTCAATAACGACATTCAATGTTTGATAGAAAATAACTTACTGAAAGAAGACCGTTCGTACTAGATAATGACAGGATCTTAAAAGCTTTGAAAACTTTGTTTAGCAAATGTCATTGGTGAATAATGTATAGAAATTTAACTATGGCGCGACCAAATCGATCTTTACGTCAAGTAACAAAGAAATTCTATTGACGTATTGACAACTGCAAATAAAGCAATATAGATTTAAAATGGTTTTGAATTTTAAGTGTTTATCATCTACTGAAACTTCAAAATAAATTTTAAGTAATCTTTTCAAAATTGAAAGAGAATTTCTCCATTCTGCTTTTCGTCAAATAAAGTTTTTAGTATTCTAAATTCCAAAGGCTAATTATACGAATTATTGCCGAATGAATATCAACACTTCAAGCAGTAAATGAAAAGAACTCCTACTTACACAAGAAATGAATTGAAACGTTGACATTTATATGAAAAGAAATATCTTATATTTATCAACATTTATAATTATGTCGTTTAAGTTTTTTTTAATGATTGTTAAGTAATGCATTTATGCCAGTTTTAAGAATTTGAATCTCAAGAAACATGTTGTTGTTCATCATCCACATTTTGTAATTGGTAAAGCTAAAACTGATTTATTAATTTAATATGCATGTTATTCGATAAATTAAATAGAAAACTAATCAATAATAGAAATAACTGATAATGAGTTGAGCTATTGAATTATAAAAACGTCATGTATGTAAACTTGTATCATTTTTTCTCCTTAAATTTTATCGTGTGCTCAATTCAAGGAACATTTCAGGCAAAGAATAGTTGATAGTTTCGTACTGGTGCGATTTTAGTCTGAAACTTTTCTAATACGGACAATAGAAGTTTTATTACTATGGGGATGTAACGTGTCTTCATACAAAGAAGATCAAGCCTTAAATTTCATTGAAAAAATAATTCAGATACTTTTTCAACAAATGAGATTCTTTGTGCAATGGATGTATGTAGATATAAATAATTAAAGTTTAAAACAAAACATTGCAATTATTGCACTACCATTTTAAAACTATAAAATGACTTTGTTACCATTTACTTAATCTATATATTGAAGGCATATTTTATCCAATATGAAATAATTCAAGATCGATTATCGTAACTCTTAGTACTAAGGGATATAACAGAATCTTCTATAACATATGAAATAAGATTCGTTATCTCCCGTGTCTTGAATTGTATTAAGAAAGAAAGAATGACTTCCAAATTACATATATATCTTAAAAGTCAAAGCATCCGTCTAAAGTACATTTTAATCATCTAATAAGCCAAGGACAATGATATTTAATTTAAAACCTTTTGAAAGTGAACGACAGACCTTTCAAAGACAATGTTTAATTTAATTTTAGTTAAAATTGTCAAAATATAATTTTACACTTTCCTACTTAAAGATATTTTTTTCACTTTTCTCATAATATAATTTCTACTTTTACATTTTACCTCTGTGGTACGTCACATTTATTGTTTTCTTACAAATAATCAACCATTATTTGGCCTTAATGTAGAAAAACTATAATCTGAAATTATTAATTTTATTAATTACTTAAATTAAAATCGCCTTTAGAGAAATGAAACTTGCTTCAATTCATTCAATTCCTTGATCACCAAACATCTTCTATACAAGGTTTGGTTTGATTCATAACGATCTTAAAAGTTCACTTCCTTCCACACAGAAAACTGCCCCTGAAGACATTTCGGCCCATTTAAGTATTCTACGAGCAAGCAAACACTGCAATACATTGTGTAAAAATAATGCCAGTCATCAACAAGAGAGATAAATAAATAACCAAGCGTTTGTTTATTAGCCCTACAAAACAAAATTCCAAGTTTTCCAAATTTCTTTGTCGTTTCTTATATATATTTCCACACATCTGCCAATTATAATTCATTGTTAATAACAATCCTCGAATTAGTTGTTTTCCGTAAATATGTGTAGAATTATTTATCCACAGTATCATATTATCCTTTAATTCAAAGACATAAACACAAGAATACATTATTCCGTAAGGTTTCATGGATAAAGATGATTTTTTTAAAAGTATGGTGTAACTTTTTCTTTTTAAAGAATTGTTATATTAAACAATCAAAGAATCATTCATGATATCTGTTTTAAGTGACCATCTTATATTTAATTTTGAACTTAAAGTTTCAGGTCTAGTCTTCAGTTTTATAGAAAGTTGTCTGAAATTGAGATTACCAGGGGGGGGGTATATTTTAATATTCTTGATAAAGAAATATTGAAAACTGTAATTTGAACTCCTCGTAAATAAGCATAAAGCAAATGAAAAATGTGTTTGTTTGTTTTTTTTCTTTTTTTACGTCTCGTAAATTTCGCCACTCTGTTTTGGGAGCTCACTTGATAAACTTAATTCAGTCTTACGAAAGCAAACATGTAGGCTTTATAAACACGATTAAAACTATAGATAGAAAAATCATTAACAGGAAAAAATACATTTTAAGGGCATTAATCATTGCAATATGCGCAAGTACTTGAGCTACATATCTATCCTTTAATGATTTATTGCAATTGCATTTGTGGTATAAGAGAAAATTTCAAAATTCAAATCATTGAAGGACCATAACGATGACAAAAAACATTGAACTAACCAAAGCCTAAGATATGCACATTTAGACTTGGTTCTGATCAATCCTGTAAAGTTTGGATGAATTAACACGAGTTTTTTTTGTAGAGTAGTCTAGACAAGCTTCTGTGTAGCTAGCTTTACAAACAAGCACCCCTTTTTATTCAAGGGCCATAACTCGGCCAAAATTATTCAAGCGGAAAACCTGTGCAATATGTGCAAGAATTTGAGCTACCTATTAATCCTCTAAAGTTTCATTGCAATAGCTTAGTTATATAAGAGGAGTTGTCCCCACAAACTTTATTAACACATCTGTTATTCAAGGGCCATTAGTCGACCAAAACTCATTTATGCGGAAAACATGTATAATATGTGTAAATTGAGCGAACACATTGGTCGTTTATGTTTTATTTTTATAAAATGACAAGAAGACAAAAGTGCAGAAACATGGGGCCACAAACGGTCATGGTGACTATATAGCTATTGAGAATTATAAAGGGTTTGACGCCTACATCTCATGCGCAGAAGAAGACAAGAAATAGGTTCCTGATAATCTACTCCCTGGAGTTGATCGGGGGGAGGAAGGCGCGGAAAACGTTTTTGGTGGACAATTCTGTCTTTATTTCGAAGAAAGGGATTCTGCACCAGACAAGTATTTACGATCTAATACTTTTTTAAAAGACTTGTTCGGACTAAATGTTTTTGCTTAAATCATAGTCATGGGATTCAATGTGACTTCCTCTTTAGTTTAAATGCACAAAATATAGTTAAACTCTGCACAGTATTTGGTTTTAATCCACGGCTACGAGCAAACCTAATGTGTGGATAGAATAATACTTTGACTAACACTTTATATTATCAATAAAAGTGAACATTTTGTATATTTTATTTTGAAGTTCACATCTCTTTGATAAAACAAGTTTGTTGATTGTTATATTTAATCAATTAAAATGGCAAAAATGAAACAAATTCAATTTTCCGTCCAAGATGTTTTACATCAAGACATTATCAATTGTATTGTATTGTGATTTCATTCAAAAATAATTATTAATGAGATGGTCAACATAAATTTAACATACCTAATGCCATGTTTGTTCTTTTGTTCCCAGATCCTTACATCTTTGGTGTCTTACGTTATTCAGCTGTTTTCAACTCACTTTTGAAGACTTTGGAAAACATCATAAATTATATGCGTACATAGCTTGACATTTATGTTTTCTGGCGTGTATTTATCATGTCCAGGACGATACTGGGACCAGTTAGTTTAATTGTAAAAAAAAAATCGGCAATAAAAATTATTTGAAAATATGACGCTAGAGTGTAGTTTTAACATTTATACCGGTATCAAAATCCCGATATGCATATATTTAGCTGTAATGAAAATAATTCTGCCAAATTAGATTTACAATTTAAATTAATATTCCCAATACGCATAAAATAACTAAGGCATCATAGGCCAAAATAAAATTGTATGTATGGTCTTTGTTATCATAGATTTGTCCCAAAGTATTAAAAATCTTGTTATTCAAGGCATTGTCAGATATTTATATCGGGCATGATAATATGGTTGAGAACATTGTCGTGATTAAGTTTATTTTTATTAAGTAGAAAAATGTACCATAAAGAACTATTGCTATTTGAAAATTTGTCTTGACGCTAAATCTTCATGAGAAGAAGAAGAAAATTGCAAATTATTAAGTTATCTGAGGAGCGGAAAAGTTTTTGGTGACTCTTCTTTATTTCAAAACAATTTCATCCAAAATATTTGTTAATACGTTTTTAAAAGATTTGTAAATTTTGTGTCATGTCAGGGGAAAGTAGAACATCCGTTTTAGTTTAAAGTACAAAAATCAGTTAAACTTCCCACAGTTTGTTTAATATACCACATTATTTCATTTATACTATGATTTTATATTATCAATAAAAGTGACATTTTTTAATTTGAAGTTCCAGATCTTCGATCAAGTATGATATCAATTAAATGGCAAAATGAAAAAATTTAATCCCAAATTTTCATAAACGTATTCATGTACATTGTATGTGATTTCATGTTCACATAATTAATCGAGATTCAATTAAATTTAAATAAATGCCATTTATTTCTAAAGTTCCAAAATCCGGGTCTTACATTGCGCACAATTTTTTTGGTTTGTCAAAGTATAAATTATGTACATACTTCATTTATGATTTCTGGTGTATCTTTTGTGGACATAGGATTAGGTT
The DNA here is from genome assembly GCF_026571515.1 of Ruditapes philippinarum. NCBI lineage: Eukaryota > Metazoa > Mollusca > Bivalvia > Venerida > Veneridae > Ruditapes > Ruditapes philippinarum. Next base: position 7,269 of record NW_026864932.1, on the reverse strand, counting down.
TTAAAAAAAAAAAACGACTAAAAATTATTACAAAGACCTGAATGTATTTACATTTATCGGTCATCAATCTCCAGGTTAAGGGCAAATTAGCTGTTGAAATAAGTTCAGCTTTGATATATTTTATCAATTTCCACGCACATAAATCTGACTAAGCTACATGCCAAATAAAATCATGGCAAGAGTCTTTTGGTCCTTTTGTAGTGTTGTCCAAAACGTCTCATTTGGTTTATAATACTTATATTTGCAAATATTACCAGGTTACTTGATGGAACGGTAGAGGTAAAGCCTATCCATACGTACCCAACTCTTGTATGCGTTTTTTCCGTATGTTTAAAGGCTGGCCATAAATTTTCGTGGTACTTTTTATAATGAAGCAAAAAAGTTTTCGTGTGAAGAAAATCTTTTTTGCCCTTCTATTGACTTTTAGCAGGATTTTAATTATTAAAATGGTTCCATTGTCAAACATTGGCATAGGATGTCTTCCAGTCTGACTACAAACTTCTAAAAATGTTTTATTTCATAACTGTTTAACTTTAATTAAATTTTTGCCTCTGTCACAGAATGATGAAGTTTGATCACATCAAGTAAATGCATGGAATTCCAATTAACCACTTGCTATATTCTGACCAAGAGCGTTACAGAGTTTATGTACAGTTCTATATCTAAATTGCTTTACAGTGGCAAATGCTATCCATAGCTATTCTACATTTATATGTTGAAAGGCTGTTGTAGCTATGACAACAGCATCTGTATCAACAATGCGTACAAGGATGTTTGTATTGTTCAGCCTTGCAGCATGAGCCAAAAAATGCCTTGTATCTGCTTCTTCGTGTGTTCTTTCGTCTATTGGCATATTGCTAAGAACGTCTGATCCTTTTGTGGTTATGATCTGCTTTTTGTTGTCACATGTTAATGTTATCACTTGATCTGCTAAATACTCAAATAACGCTGCATTGTTTTCATCAACTTGAAGGAAGGCTTCCCAACTTCCAGGAAAGAGTAAATCTGACTGGATTCTTCTACGAATACCATTTCCACGTTTGCCTCTCGTTGCAGCTTTTAGACTATGTGCTATGTATTCATCCCAAGCAATGTCGACTCTAGAAACAGTCTGTATCTGACGCTCGACGAACGGCATAACCACATTTTGTGAATACTCAAGAAATGTTTGACGTCCATTGGGTTTTAATATGTTGATATTGGCTGCACCATCTAAAATCTTCAAATCAACATTTGGTAATTCATATTCAAATGGACATACTTTCTCGAGGCAATTAAACAATTCAGCCTTACAACCAAATCTGTCTTTAAATTCTGGAATCACTTTGTTGCATTGATAAGTCGCCGGTCTAACTTTTTCCAAAATTCAAACATTTTTGCACACATTATTATTTCTATCTATCCAATCAGATAGCGTATGAATCCTAATTTCATCAGATATATGTGTCCATAGTAAAGTTTATAATATAACTTGTCAATGTCTAATTGTAAATACGTATCTTAAAAAATAGCAATAGAAATTCTAGATTTTTAATTAGCAAAGATATAATGAATTTTTCCAGCCAAGTTACCTTTAGTACCAAACAGAATAATGCACATTGAGTAAATTAAAGAGTTGCTTTATGAAATCTTGATATTTGGCAGTTTGAAATAGAATACAATAATACAGTAAAACGTTTAAATCGCAGAGAGAAAAATTGCCTTCATATCAAAAAACAGTATGAAATTAGACTATAATATAAGACAAGACCAATGATTGCCCAAGTTATAAATTTAATATATATACCCAAAACATGTTAACAGAAAATCCATTAACCATGTTATAAATGAAATATATATTAAACAAGAGATTTACAACCAAGGCCAACAGAGTGTCACAATATGGTTCCATGATCACCGTCTGATGAATATATATGCAAATGTTTCTTAATTTCGAATTTTACAATTGTCATGTTGAAAATGGCTGCAATCGGTACTAGGGTATCGAAGGTGTTAGCCTGCACTTCTACCGTCCATGAAAATTAGCCTACATACCACATTTTAGATTTTTCGCTTTGTTATTGCTTTTTTATAGATTCCGTTGTTAACAATCAAACATCTGTAATGTTACACGACATCATGAAACATGTTAATTGCTAATGGACGTTGATAAATCTATCAATCATCCTTGATATTAATTTAAGTAAAGTATATTTACCATTATTTTTCATCAGTTAATTTAACAATTACTTGAATAACAAATATTGACATGGTTAAGATTTAAGAACAGCAAAATTTGTGACATTGAAAACTTCTGAAGTCGATTCAGGGGACGTCCAAAATGTATATCGATTTTTTTTCGATTTTTTCTTATGAAAAGACTTTTTTAAAATAAGCCTGCATTTTTCCCCTGTTTACTATTCTTTTTATTACACTCGATGGATCTTCCTTTTGCACAGCTTTGTATTAAAAACATATATTTGAACTTATTTTCTCAGAAACCATAAATTCTAATAAATTATATCTTCATCATGTTGCATAACCCTGCATTGTCCTTTACTAAAAATATGAAATATGACCCAACGATCAGAAATGGCCTCACCCAAGGCGTTCAGTTCACCTGGACTTGTGAAGAAAAGAATGATACTAAAAATGAGAATGCCATAATTGCTCTTCTGAAATTTAAGGCTCCAAATGACAAGAAAAAAATAATATTGTTTGATATAAAATCAAAGAAGATTTAATGTCATAATCTTAAGATTCACCCTAAGAATGTTAACAATGTTTTCTTTCCATATGCGGTGCAAATCCCTTACGACCCCTAGCACCGACTTGAGCGGTACTCAATTCTCAACACATAAATTTGCTGGACTCAATGATCCCTAAGGACCAGAAAATATAACAACACTGAAGTGAAGTACGGGGCAACTTTTTACTGCTGTCACACAGCACTTGACACCTGCTGTTGTGATGTATCTGGTAAAATGTGATCCCTCACAGAAATTAAAAACAAAACAAAAATAACATGAAAATTGCAGACTCGGTTCGATTGATTCTGTACATGAGGAATAATTAAAAGTTCAACATCCTTAAGGCCTTCTAGCACCAGCTTGAGAGGTACTCAGTTCTCAACACTGAAAAGTGCTGAACTAAATTATCCCGAAAGACCAGAAAATATAACAACACTGAATTGAAGTACGACTTTTACGGCTGTCCCACAACACTCGACACCTGCTGTTGTGTTGTATACATATCTGGTAAAAAGTGATCCCTCGGAATCATCAGAAACAGCAAAATTACATGAAAACTGCAGACTCGGTTTGATGAGTCTGTTGATGAGGGATAATGAAAAAGTGCAACATCCCTCACTTCCACTATGACCGGCTTGAGTGTTACTCAATTCTCAACACTTTAAAATGCTGGACTCAATGATCCCGAATGACAAGAAAATATAAGGACCAAACTTTCCGACCAATTTTAAGTATATTTGGACTGAGAATGTAGCCCCTGGAGGGTAAACGAGCTTTCTTATTTGTTACTCCCGAGACATATTTGTTCGTCAAATAACCCATGTTCGTACTCGCCCGAGCAGATACAGTGACAAATAATCTGATCTAAGTTTTGTAACAATTGAGGCAAAACTAAGAAATGTGACCATTTAAATGTTAACAAACTAAATGTGGACGCACGACAGACGACGGAAACGGACATTCAGCGATCCCAAAAGCAGGTCAGATGAGCTAAAAGGCCTTCAATTACAAAACGGCAATAACTGGAGCTTATGTATTTTGCATGTAAAATAGAAAAGAAAAAAGACTGTATCCCTTAAGAACGCCCGAAATGGCAAAATTGAAATGTTTCAGGCTCGGTTTGATGAAATCTTTTTATGGACGGTAGTGCTGCTACCGTCCACGCCACTAGCACAATGTGAAGTAGTATTCAACATCTAACATTTTCATAGAACCTTCAAAGTGACAGGCTTATGCCATTTGCATTACAATTGCTTATGACCCGCAAAGTAATAATGAATGCTTGTAACCAATGGGCGTCACCAAGTAAAATAGTATTTTGAAAGCGGATAAGAGGTTATGAACACTTCAGTTGTTTTCAAAAGAACTAAATTAGGAAACGACCTTAATGAACCTCCTCATCCCCTCGAATTAAATAAATTGCCGGTTAAGATTTTTTTTATTTTATTGTATATATTTATTTTTTATTTATTTATTTATTTGTTTGCTTTGGGTCCACCAGTGTAGAACGCCACTTATTTGGAAAATCATACATATATATGTACAATAAATAAAAAACTTGAAAAATATATGATAGAAATTAAAGTTTTTGAAAAGTACACATAAAATAATTTTTAGAATTGAAGAGATTATATTAATATTACTTTAAGTCAGGAGAACATCATCATACAATTGTTTATAATTGTATTATATCATTATTTGTAATTTACAGCCTTTTTTGTTTTGTTTTTTATTCTTTACTGTTATTGTGTCACCAGCAAGATAACCTAAACGAAAAGTATATACGAAAACACATATAAGGTCTTCACGTGGGTTATGGTTTGAAACAAAGGCAAAGGTATGATATGAAAATATTAAAATACATGTTGTTTACATATATAGTACACAAAATTTTGTACACCATGGACAAGGATTATTTCAAATGAATAAACTTTAATTGCAATTCTCCTAACGGAATAGTTAAATACTTATATTATAACCTGATCTTTATATGTGTCGTAAGCGTAGCTTTAACTATTGTACGAATGCTAAAAAGAAAGAAAATGACAAAATTTCCACGAACATTAGCAATGCATCTTAAGAGTTCTGTCACAGAAAGAGAGATAACTACTATAGTTAACCTAGCAAATCCTATACACATTCATTTACTTCCCTTTAGTCGAATGTGGAAAAATTAAATTGCCTTAATTAAGTTAGTTTCTTCAAAGCACCAATTACATTATAAATAAGAAGTTTTTAGACAAATGATAATAAAGCCAGCCGGAACTGGTAATCTCCTCCCATTCCTTCATGGACCTGAATCAACAAGAGCACGACCTGGGGCTAGAAGCTCCCATTCGGTCTTCCTTCGACAACACGCACCCTACGCCATGTCAGATGCACTCCCGCACGTCGACTTCCGTCAATACAAACAGGTGGCAAAGGCCACAATCTTGATATCAATATATGTATAGAAATGTAGTACATACATTTAATTGTTTGACATGTAAGCAGAAGAGATAATCTAAACATATTGTTTTCCTTAGAACATTGATGTACATGATGTTCGCTAATTAATTTCATTTTTTGTAGGAAATCATTTATGTTAACATAAGCTTGTTAATTTAAATACATTTTTAAAGAGTTTAGAATATTGGTATAAAGCATCTTGAAAAAGCAAAATTTAAACCTAGCCTCTGAGAATAAAAAAATGGTCCTGCCCTATTGTCAATTTTACAACATTGAATCGAAGAACATTTTTTAAAATCATGCACCTAAAATAAACCAACAGAGCTCAGAACTTAATTTATTTTTTGCGGTCCTCTTCAACGTTTGTAAAATCATTAATAAATCAAATCTCTGGGGTCAGAAGTTACCCGTTCTACGGGTCACTTGTTCTAGAAAATTACCAGATTTATATCAATCCTGGCGCAATTCTCAAAATGGCTTTCTTCTTATTTTTTAAGAATTATGAGCTTTTCTTTGAGTTGATATCGTGTGAGCGTTCTGATCCTTCGTGGCTTTTGTCGTGTCTGCTGTTTCGTAAAAATAATATATTAAACACCGTATACGGGGGATGATAAAGAAATATCCGGAATCATGATTGAATTCAATATATATATATTTATTTAAAGTTCATAAAACAAACAATATATTTTTGCGTACCATATCCTCTTTACAAGAAAACAAAAAAATATAACAATTTAACAAATCATTACAACCTTATACTTATCTAAGAAAATGTTTGCCGCTGTTTGCAATATAGGTTTGATGCCTTATATACCTTCCTGTGAATAAGCCCATTGGTTAAGAAAATATGTTTATATATCATAGGGAGTCCGTTCGTTTGTATGACAATTCCGGATGTTGCTCATCGTAAATGTACTTACAATTAAAACCTGTTGTTAACGTAATCTAAAAGGACTCACTCTACCGATGTTTTTTGAAATGACAAAACTAGATTTTTTCTCGAGATAAATGTACCATTTGTTTTAGGTGTTGATTTTTAACATGTGTGCAAAGTTATATGATAAACAAGAACATCAAGGAAAGATGGCGTTCAATGAACGCAGCTCCCACCCGACCCAGTAACAAGAGCAAGTGGCAAGGAGCCCAGGATGACCCCAAACAAAAACAGGAAAGGGAACAAGGCAGAGCACGGGCAGGCAAACAACTATAATTTATGTCCGTTAGTTCGTTACTACGTCACTTGCCGGAGAATTCATAAAGAAAAGAAATTTGTCTTATTCAATTATTCAAACAAAGTACATATATATTGATTTATATGACAAGTGATACATTCTACTGAAAGTGATCATATAATAGAGATATGAGCGATCAGTAATAACATACAAGGTATCATGTTATGGGTGAAACTATTTCCTTTTCTTGAATTGAAACCTTCCAAACTCCACATCTATTATTACTTCAATCTCTTGTTTAGTTCGAACATAGTTACGTTCTCCTTCCCTTGCTTCTTCTCGTATTGTGTATGTTTCAACCTCAATAGGCTGTTGAAGAGTCAAAAGGCTATCAACAAATGTATACCACGTATTCAGACTCATATTGGTATGTCCTAGTTCAACATGTGTAAGACTTTTCATCTCTGGTGTTACTGTAAGGGTGTTATCATCTATATCTGCAGACATTAACGTTAGCATTCTAAGCTGATTGAAAGTATGTACTACAGTATCAACTTGTCTGCTATATTTAAACGGATTACCTTCTAACACAAGTTCAGACAATCTGCCAGCATTTAACAAAATATCAAAATTTAATATACCGGGTGAAATGTGTACACTTTTAAGATGTTCAGTGTTTAAGTAAGAAATTTGCATATTCTTACAGTAGTTCAATCTAAGATTGTGGAGCTGGTTTTGCTTAGAAAGATCTATAACATGCGTATAGCTTTCATTATCAGGTCGATCATCAGATACATGTATCAAAGTCAGCTGTCTTAAAGGGGCCTTCTTGTAATAACGATACAAGTGATGCTATTTTACCTGAAAGACCATTCAAATGAAGTTCATTGAGCTTACATGCTTTGTTATTAGATTAAAAA
>NW_026864931.1:0-6042 GCF_026571515.1 Ruditapes philippinarum | reverse complement strand
ACCCTATTTTTAGGCTAAAATTAAAGAGGGACTGATTGGACAATCTTTTTTTATTTTAGAACGAGATAATATTAGTGTCGATATTACGGTCGATTCTGGAAAGTTTTAAATTTTTACTGATTAAATTATTGCTATAATTGGCTGTAACTTGGTAATTAGTCAATGGATTATCTCCATACTTGGAAAAACAACCGTTTGGACAAGACCTTGTTAAAGGCTGAACTGACCTTGTCCTATAAATGATCTTGACCGTCAATGTCAAAGTCGTTGTGTCATAATTTTGATATTTATGCACGGATTTGATTTCTACGTTTACATAACAACACTTGTGACCAAACAAACATACATGTTGAATATGTTAACTTTGTCATTTATTTGTGGAAATCATTCATACTTGGACAACTTGACAAATATATTAAAATAAAAAATAAAACCTAATTTTTGTTCTTTATTTTCTTTAATATTTGATAAAATAGTTTATTAATTTGCTTTTGTAGAAAGTAAAAAAAGTCGAGCGTTGTCCCAGCCCGTCGATGGCTCTTGTTATTAAATGGCTTCATTACAATCCTACGCCTTGGTTGATGTGATAAATAAGAGGAGTTCATGTGATAAATAAGAGGAAAGTTATTACTATATTGCAGCAAATAATTTAATGTAATTTCTTATTTCTTTATATACTTGTTAATCGCTACATTTTGTCAAGATATTCTATAGCAATTTTCAATATCATTTTGTTCATTTCACACGCAATAACTTTAACATGAAGTGCAATTTTTTTATTCTAGCAATGTCTGAAGCCTTATAGTAGATAATTGATCGGCCGATTTCTTGTAACCACCTCACTTACAGACAAAAGACGAGAGGAAATTGCGTTGAAAGATCGTGGAAGTAAACCAATAACTTGTGTAGATCGGAAGAGAGTTTTCAATTATTTGAAGACTGACAAGTTTTAAAGCATCTTCATTACAGGACAGTCCGTGGCACACTTGTAGCAGACAACATTGTTTGATATATTTAATATGGGAGAAATGCACTCAGATGTGTCCTGTTACAGAAAATACTGAGAAAATGAAATTAGAGAGTAAAACTGATGGGGATTTAAAATATCAACATGTTTACATATTTATTGAATATGAATGGTTTGTCTCCAGAAACATTCCTCATTTTGTAACACAATTATAATTGGCAATAACATTAAAAGAATGACGTTAATAAATCCTTATCAGATCAGTTTTAATGATGAAACTATGATTCAAGAAAATAAAGTCTTAAAACTTAAATATTGAACAATGTAAAATATGTAAGATAAAAGGTGTTATTCATCCTTAAGAATTATGTGAAACCTGAAATAAATAAAAGCGATTTAAGAGTGAAAATAAAAAGAAAACTATTATATAGCTCGACAAATAAAAAAAAAGTGAAAAAAGTACAAAAAATGACAAAAGTGTTCCCCATTTGGGCTTTTCCAACACCGTATGTAGACTATTTGCTTACTGAATGATTTATGAATTATACTTTTCAGAAACATTCCGCATTAGGTTCCTAATGATGTAAGTCTGAATGTCAATATTTTAGTCATGTCTATTTAATTGTCATGTTTCTTCAGATAGAATTCAGAACAGTTGTTTTTGACGCGTTTGTAAAGTCTTTACGTCTATATGTCATTTGCAAACTAACAGTGACGTCATTGCCAAGTTTCAGCTGTTATCAAGTTAAAGACATGTCACAAAATAACACCAACGCATACTTGATAAAGATAAAACTTTGTCCGTCACCTTTAAGATAAATGTTTTTAGAGATATAAATTTATCCTGATACTAGTATCAAAGTAATTCAAGAGGTTTGAATTACAAGTATTTGCAGCCTTTTCACAGCATTTATATTAAATAAGGTGCAAAAAAATCAATTAATACACAGAACATGGAACAAGGAAACGTCATAAAACAACATAACCTATCAATTTATCATCAACAAATAGGAGTTAACAAAATTATTTTACGTAACACAGTATAACATTTGTCCTCTGATATCTAACAGACACATTTTTGTTGTAATTAGATATTTAGTGAGATATTGTATGACAGAAGGACGTGCATCCTTTCTAGCGATTAAATGATGTTATTGATTTGACCGACTTTTAAAGAATCTAGGTTAAGACTTGTCAATCTTTATCTTCGGAATGATCAATCCTGTTTGCCAGGAACTATTGTAATGACAGTCACAAGTATTAAATTCGTCAAACAAATAGAATGTTTTGATTGTAATGTTAAATATTGACCTATGGTAAACTATATTTTCTTAAGTAGATAATTGCAAGACTGAATGCGTGGAAACGTGATTTCAGATTTTCTTCTATATTGTTTCTATATTTTGTTTTATATAATTAAACAGGTTGTCTTACTAGTAAGTTCTATTTTAGTGCAAGTACATTAAAAATATTACATCAACAAGACACGACATGAACATGCTCAATCAAACCGAGCCTGCAACAATTTTAATTTTGTCGTTGGGCTTTCTTTTGGGATTCTGTTTCTCTATTTTGTAAGTTTATTGACGTAATCTTTTCATATAATGTTTTGTCATTTAGAAATGTATGCTGTCTGTAAAGCAGAGTTTATGTTGATATAATACAAACTCATTTGAATAATAAAGACAACACCTGTTTTCCGGCTTATATTCCTTGTATTTCCTTAAATGATTATAATAAAAGAACTGTATATGTGTTTCTAAAATGAATAATTATCAGTCAGTTCTCTATTGGTCGGATTCCCGCTAGAATTTATTAAAACAACAGTTGGCCTATTTTTTCCGCTAAATGCACCATGTTGTATAATTTAACCTGTTGTGACGTCTCCTTTTTATTGTATTGCAATTAAGACTAAACATTCACTACACATGTTCTTCTCAGTCTTAGACAGATTATGGGCGGAAATTACTTGAAAATATCAAATAACTCAAAGGAAATTGTGTTTGTAGAAGAATTTGATTGTTCTTTCGAAAACATATTGATTTACCATTGAACATTAGGTTACTGTGCCGTCTAGCTCTAAAAAAGGCTACTGAATATATACTATATCTGCTGTCCTGAAATCTACTCTAGTTCGCACTTTAATTTTGTTCTGAATTTATATAACTCTAGTTCAACTTGATTGATAAATGAAGAACATTAATTACCTTTCTTTCTATGAATTGATGGAGCATGTAAATTCTAATCTAGGGTTATACAAAACAGGGAAGAGGGAGAAAACTCAAGAACAAAAACAAAAAATGTTTAAAGGTTAAAATTACAGACTCGTTTTAGAGAAATATTATGATATGTGTAACATCTCTCATGACCCTGACACCGAATTCATCGGCAGCATATATAGACAGGCAGTTACCTATTTACAGATAGATACGGCCTGGTTCTAAGTTATAAACAAACCAATCTAAATGAATCAGTAAATTGAAACAATAAACAAGAACAAATAAATACGCAATACATTTGATTTCTATATAGTTTCTTACTTGTATTACATGTTTGCATCTTTATTTTTTCCTAATATTAATAAGCCCCAGTTGTCATACTTTTATAAAGTACAAAACTCGCCACATAATACAAACACACTATAACACACACTGAATATTAAATGTTTTTGTATTGTATATGTTTATGTTTATATGTAACTGTATATATTTGGGGAAATAAATATGTTTAAACTAAAAGATTTAACTGTAAATAAGAAAAAGATAATGTCTGGAAATAATTAAAAAGGGTTAAAAATGTATCAACACATCATAAATACAATTAATTTGAAATCTGAAAGCTATAAAAGAATAAAGACATATCAGCTACTATAAAATGTTGTTGGCAAACTTCGATACTTTCTATTTAATATTAGATTATTACTTTGCTTTATAAAGAAATTGGGCTGATTAGTTTAATAAACATTTGTATTATCAGCACTGATGCAATTAGTTCAACTCTTAACATCTTGCTATGTATATGTGTATATGAATTTTCAAAAGTCTTTGGTGCAATAAAGTTATTTGAAACAATTGGCTTAAGATTTAGAGACAGTTACCTCAAGATGTTTAAAGTGTACTTTCGTAAATTATTAGGTTTATTACTCTGTATCATTTCTGAATTATCAAATATTAGGAGTTTGTTCTGTTAATAAAAGGGTTTAATCAAAACTTGATCCCTGTAATAAGCAACAATTACTGTTAATCATTACGCCAAATACTTAGCTATAAACTGGTTTTATGAGATGTTTTTATTTGTATATCGTATTTAAAATAAAATCGAGTTAGTTTATAATCTAATATTATATAGCGTTTAGAGTTTCACGTTTTTTTGATAAATTTAGTATTATTTACTGTTCACTACGTACCAAATACATTAATGGTCATAAATAAAATAGAAATGAAAGAAGAAAAACTGACCCAAAACTTCGTTCTGTCTTTTTCTATTTTAGTTCAACAAATGTGATAGGTTACTAAAAATCTCAAAGAGTCAATCTATGTTGATCAACATAGACAACATTTAAAAAAGTTTATCATAGGTCAATATTTAACATTACAATCAAAACATTCTATTTGTTTGACGAATTTAATACTTGTGACAGTAATTACAATAGTTCCTGGCAAACAGGATATATCATTCCGAAGATAAAGATTGACAAGTCTTAACCTAGATTCTTTAAAAGTCGGTCAAATCAATAACATCATTTAATCGCTAGAAAGGATGCACGTCCTTCTGTCATACAATATCTCACTAAATATCTAATTACAACAAAAATGTGTCTGTTAGATATCAGAGGACAAATGTTTTACTGTGTTACGTAAAATAATTTTGTATACTCCTATTTGTTGATGATAAATTGATAGGTTATGTTGTTTTATTCTTGAAATAACTTAAAAGGTGCATTAAACTTTAAAAAGTTAAGACGATATATATTTATTGTCATTAATTACAGCGATTGACTGAACGATCTCGTGGCTCATTCATTTAGGATATATTATAAAGGAATTGGATCCCCTATCTAACTAAGAAATTTGATAAGAATTTGTGAGTTTTTACACTTCATTCTTTCCTTCTTGTTACATTCAGAGTAAAAATAGTTGTTCCTTAAAGTAACTTGCGTCGTGTGTGACAAGCTATATAACTCTAGCATCTATATCTTTAAATTTTCTGTCCTTTAAACAGAGGATTGCGCTTACAAAATGTATTAGTTTTGACTTTCATCGATTCAAAATTCTGTTGGATAATTTTTATCATCAGTATTATCATGAATGAAAATGTTACATATTTCTAGGCATGGGACAAAAAGCAGTATATTAATAAGCATGATTAGATAAACGATAGACGTTTTCTTGTTCCATGTTTTGTGTTTTAATTGAATTTTTTCACCTTATAAAATATAAATGCTGTGAATAGGTTGCAAAAATACTTGTAATTCAAACCTCTTGAATTACTGTGATACTAGTATCAGGATTAATTTATATCTCTAAAAACATTTATCTTAAAGGTGACGTACACAGTTTTATCTACATCAAGTATGAGTTGGTGTTATTATGTGAAATGTCTATAACTTGATAACAGCTGGACATGGCAATGACGTCACTGTTTAGTTTGCAAATGACATATAGACGTTAAGACTTTACAAACGCGTCAAGAACAACTGTTCTGAATTCTATTTGAAGAAACATGACAATTAAATAGACAGGACTAAAATACCGACATTCAGACTTACATCATTAGGAACCTAATGCAGAATGTTTCTGAAAAGTATAATTCATAAATCATTCAGTAAGCAAATAGTCTAGATACGGTGTTGGAAAAAGCCCAAACGGGGAACACTTTTGTCATTTTGTCAGTTTTTGTACTTTTTTCTCTTTTTATTTATTTGTCGAGCTATATAATGGTTTTATTTTTACTTTAATCACTTTTATTTATTTCAAGTTTCACATAATTCTAAAGGATGAATAACACCGTTTATCTTACATATTTTACATTGTTCAATATTTGGGTTTTAAGACTTTATTTTCTTGAATCATAGT
>NW_026864930.1:0-49316 GCF_026571515.1 Ruditapes philippinarum | reverse complement strand
TCAAGTTCGATTATATGTCATCTCCGGGCAAAAACTAGGTCACAGGTGCTAAAGATAGAGAAATCTTGTTAACACTCTGTTTGCTGCAGTTTTGATTCAAATATCCTGAGCGATCTAGGGCCATCTTGGCTCTCTTGTTTCATTGACCTGAAATGCAGTGCTTAAGAATCCATCACAGAGTCCTCCATTTGATCTGTCAGTGTAAAACTTTTCCATAGTATATTTAGCTCACCTGTCACAAAAAGGCATCGTGAGCTTTGTGATCGCTTTTCGTCCGGTGTCCATTTGTCCGTAAACTTTACTTTAAACAACTCTCCTCATAAACCCCTAAGCTAATTTCATCCAAACTTCACAGGAATGTTTCTTTGGTAGTCAACTTTAAAAAATGTTCAAAGATTTTTAATTCCAAGCAGAACTTGTGTTGCCATGGCAACCGAAAGAAAAAACTTGAAATATCTTCTTTTAGAAAACCGTAAGAACTAGAGCTTAAATATTTGGCATGAAACATCATCTAGTCAGTGTCTACCAAGTTTGTTCAAATAAATGCCCTAGGGTCAATATTGGCCCCGCCCGGGGCCGGGGGGAAGGTCATTGATTTTCCTTATTTGTATTTCTATACAAAAGTTCTATACAAAAGTGTGTATTGTTCTTCTTTTAAAAAACCAAAAGAGCTAGAACTTAAATATTAAGCATGAAACATCTTCTAGTGGGTGTTGATCAAGTTTGTTCAAATAAAAGCCCTGGAGTCAAAATTGGCCTTACACCAGGGGGTCATTTTTTTTCCCTTCCTATATATAGTAAAAACTTAAAAAATCTTCTTTTAAAAAACCTTTAGAGCTAAGATATTTGGCATGAAACATCTTCTAATGGGTGTCTACTATTATTTATTCAAATAAGGGCCCTGGGGTTAAAATTGGCCCCGCCACGAGGATTATTGATTTTCCTTATATATATATATAGTATTAACTTAAAAAATCTTTTGTTAAAAAACCCAAAGAGCAAGAGTTTAGTTATTAAGCATGAATTATCTTCAAGAGGAGGGGGGGAGGGGGGTCATTGTTTTTCCCTATATGTATATAGTAAAAACTTCTTAGAGCTAGAGCTTAGATATTTATCATGAATCATCTTCAAATGGGTGTCTACCAAGTTTGTTCAAATAAAAGCCCCTGGGTTAAAATTGGCCCCGCCACGGGGGCATATATACAGGTGAGCGATTTCAGGGCCATCATGGCCTTTTTGTTATTTTTAGCTCACCTGAGCATATGCTCAGGGTGAGCTATTAGGATCACTCTTCGTCTGTCATCCGTCTTCCGTTGTCCGTTCACACTTTTCAAACGACATCTCCTCTGAAACCATAAGGCAGATCATAATGAAACTTCACAGGGATGTTCCTTGTGTGAAGCCTTTACAAAGTTGTTCAAAGAATTCCATTCCATGCAGAACTCTGGTTGCCACGGCAGCCAAAAGAAAAAACTTAAAACATCTTCTTCTAAAAAAGAGCTAGAGCTTAGATATTTGGCATGAAACATTTCTAGTGAGTGTCTACCAAGTTTGTTCAAATAAAAACCCTGGGGTCAAAATCGGCCACGCCCCAGGGTGTCATTGATTTTCCCTTTATGCATATAGTAAAAACTTTAAAAAATTTCTTTTAAAGAACCCAAAGAGCTAGAGCTAAGATATTTAGCATGAAACATGTTCTAATGGGTGTCTACCAAGTTTGTTCAAATAAAAGCCCTAGGGTCAAAATTGGCCCCGCCCCAGGGGGTCATTTATTTTCCCTATATGCATATAGTAAAAACTTTAAAAAAATTTTCTTCTAAAAAAACCCAAAGACCTAGAGCTTAGATATTTAGCATGAAACATCTTCTAATGTGTGTCTACCAAGTTTGTTCAAATAAAAGCCCTGGGATCAAAATTGGCCCCGCCCAAGGGGGTCATTGATTTTCCCTATATGCATATAGTAAAAACTTAAAAAATCTTCTTCTACAAAACCCAAAGAGCTAGAGCTTAGATATTTGGCATGAAACATGTTCTAATGGATGTCTACCAAGTTTGTTCAAATAAGAGCCCTGGGGTCAAAATTGGTCCGGCCCTGGGGGTCATTGATTTTCCTTATATGTGTATAGCAAAAACTTAAAAAATCTTCTTTGAAAAAAACCAAATAGCTAGATACTAAGCATGAAACATCTTCTAGTGAGTGTCTACCAAGTTTGTTCAAATAAAAGCCCTGGGGTCAAAATAGGCCCTGCCCCGGGGGTCATTCCTTTTCCTTAAATGTGTTTTACAATAACTTTAAAAAATCTTCTTTGAAAAAAACTCAAATAGCTAGAGTTTAGATATAAAGCATGAAGCATCTTCTAATGAGTGTCTACAAAGTTTGTTCAAATAAAAGCCCTGGGGTCAAAATTGGCCCCGCCCCGGCTGACATTGATTTTCCTTATATGTGTATAGCAAAAACCTAAAAGTCTTCTATAAAAAAACCCAATAGCTAGAGTTTAGATATTAAGCATGAAACATTTTCTAGTAAGTGTATATAAAGATTGTCCAAATAAAAGCCCTTGGGTCAAAACTGGCCCTGCCCTGGTGTCAATGTTTTTAAAGATCCTGTATGTTTTGTGATTGATATTGTTACTGTGTGTATCACACACTTGCAAAATATTATATATGTATATAATTAAGCAAATAAAACAATTTTCAAACATCCAAGAATATGTAAAATGTGTACTGCAAATATTAGTGCACATTATATTTTATCAATAAGTTACATGCATTCATTTCTTATTGGAAAATTTGACTTGGAATTTATAGAAAATAAATTTCTAATTACCTCCCTTTATTTACGCAAAATGTTAAATTGGGTAGTATCTTTATAGATAATGCTTATTTGAACTTACAAGATTGACAAATCTTAATTTGAGCGTCATATTTATGAAATAAAACCATGAAAAAAATGTGTTATTGGATCTTTAACTATATGTGTAAAGAAAAAAACTTGACCAGCTAGACCTTAGATGTTAAGCATGAAATATCTTCTAATGGGTGTCTACCAAGTTTGTTCAAATAAAAGCCCTGGGGTTTAAACTGGCCCCGCTCCGGGGGCCTATATACAGGTGAGCGACTTCAGGGCCATCATGGCCCTCTTGTTTGATAATATAACAGTTTTATTAATCCTTACAGTGATTTTTTTCCCTGTATTTTACAGCCGAATAAAGGCTGTTTCCCCTAGCCCTAAATAGGTATATTTCCCCCTAAAATGCTACTATTTTTCCCCTAAAATGCCCTTTGCAGATTTTTCACTAGAGCCATGACTTAACAGCAGCTGACTTATATCAGCTTAAGACAGAACGCTGTCCCTATAGATATCCTCTGCTTTGTATCATGGATGTTAAATTGAATTGAAATTGAATATTGTAAAATATGTGTAGTTAAACCATTCTCCGTTATTAGAATTTGATTTTCCCCTTTTCTGATTTATCGCGCTATATTTTCCCCTTCAGAAAGCCACAGGTTGTTTTCAAAATTGAAAAAAAAATCACTGCCTTATGTAACATAGTAATAGTCGATTCAAATGCCACATGAGTTAAAGGTACATGTACATTGGAAGAGCAGTGTTTAACTGTTTACAAATTTTCTTCTCTTTTTTTTTCGAAATTCCTTTACTGTATTATACATAATCATTTTAAAATCTAAAGTAGCCCCTTTTAACCTGCCCTTTACGGGCCTTTCCCCAGGAATTTTATAAGACACAGGGGCAAGTTTTGTCAGACTTGGGGGTGGATGTGGGATGGGGTAGGACCCCGTCACATTTCGAAAATTTTTGCTATTTTTATATGCTGAAAGAATTTAAGAATTATGTTCCATTTGGCCCACAATATTCAGACTTCATAGGATGATTGTCCATATTGGGTAGAAGACCCCTTTTGATGTTGGGGTCACAAGGTCAAGGTCACTATTACCTTAAAACTGAAAACAGTTTCAGGAGCATAACTTAAGTTCCATTTGGCCCACAATATTCAAACTTCATGGGACGATTGTCCATATTGGGTAGAAGACCCCTATTGATTATGGGGTCACAAGGTCAAGGGATCAGAAAAATCAAGGGCCCTCAGGTGACTTTAATTGCACTGCTGTGATATTGATTTAGAGGTTAAGGCACAGCGGTTGCACGGCACTAAAAGCGCCTGGAGAAAGGCCTGCTCTATTTCCAACCAATTTTAATAAAACAATGAGTATGTTTTTGTCACAAAATGTTTTCATATTTTAAAACAGCCCAGATGGCTTAAAATGAAACTCATGCATGAATAAATAAACCCCCTTTTCAAAGATTTCCAACCCTATTTCTCAAAACTTGCTAATGTATGGTTGTTTTCAACACTTTACCGGTTTAGGTCTACTAGATCTGGGCCAGCTAGTTTTGGGTCAGGGCAAGTAATTTGGAAAAGTACTTGCCCAACAGGACAACCAAATTAAAAAGTTAATGTCAAGGCCTGTTAAAGCTTAGATATTCTGCATGAAGCAGGCTTTGTTGACATTTGCAAAATTGATATAAATCATGCTCAATTAAGGGGTAAATATTGGCCCTGTCCCAGGGGTCACATAGATAGAAAAACTTATTTTCATGTATGTATTCTATTGTAAAGTTACAAATCCCAGATCTCAGTTATTTGGCATGAATCTGCTATCATTATGACTGTAGAAAAACCCTATAAATGTTCCAAGCAAAAGTTTTGGCATATATAATTGTCACCAAGTATTCATGTGAAAGGAGCATAGCTCTTTGGCATGTTTCAATATAGATCTTAATATTGATAATTGAAATAAAACATGACAAAGACAAATGTTATAAGTAGGTATCCAGTCTCTGTTTAAACATTATTTTTGATTACTTTAAATTTTCTTTTCTTAAAACAAATTGGCATTCGGGCGTATATTGTCACGCCTATGTGGTGATCCTCTTGTTTATATTGACTTATGTTTTATTTTTCAGGGTAGAAATGTTATTCTAGAGCAAAGCTGGGGAAGTCCTAAGATTACAAAAGATGGAGTTACAGTTGCTAAAGGCATTGATTTACAAGATAAATATCAGAACATTGGTGCAAAACTAGTTCAAGATGTAGCAAACAATACAAATGAAGAAGCAGGAGATGGGACCACATCCGCAACTGTCCTTGCACGTGCTATTGCCAAAGAAGGCTTTGACAAGATAAGCAAAGGCGCTAATCCAATTGAAATTAGGAAAGGTACACATTATTGAAAGGATTTGTGATGATAAGATTTTTATGCCCCCACAAAGTGGGAGCAGATAGCGTTGCACTTGTCTGTCAGTCCGTATGTCTGTCCGTCCGTACGTCAAAATCTTGTGAACGCAACTCCTCCTAATCCGGATGGCAGATTTTGCTGAAACTTTCAGGGATGAACAACCTTAATGTGTAGATGGTAGTAAAGGAAGGAATTTTCGCTGCGACCAAATTTAAAAGAATTACGGCCCTTTGTTGATTTTTTTCACTATATACTATGTAGAAATTTTGTGAACGCAACTCCTCTGAAACCTGATGGCAGATTTTGCTTAAATGTTCAGGGATGAACAACCTTAATGTGTAGATGGTAGTAAAGGAAGGAATTTTTGCTGCGACCAAATTTAACAGAATTATGGCCCTTTGTTGATTTTTTCACTATATACAGTGAAAGTTGAGAAAACCGGACGGCTTTCGGACCGAGGGTTTTGTCCGGTTTTCTCAGCGGTCCGGTATTCTTAATGTCCCCTTCAGCTATTCAGGATCCTATAAACCGAGCAATAACTTACAAAGGATGCTGAACGTATATTTGCATTTTCATGATCATGAGTAAGTATATTGCTTAATAAAGAAATGATAAAAATACTATACAATATGTTTTAATTGTTTTTGTCCCATTATTGCATATAAATACAATAAAATTTTGGATTTAAACGAACAGCAGTTACCTCATAACTATAAAGTCCGATTACACCGCATATGTTTACATTTGGGTAATGGATAATGATTTAACGAACATAGTTAACTTTGTTTGTTTATAATAATGCCCCAATTGTAAATATTGCCTATAGATACCATATTTGTCAGATAAAGATTTTTAAAGTAGGTCTCGGAAAAGTTTCACTGTCTTTAACTAATTTAAATTTGTCACTTATGGACAGCTCTCGTCGAATTCTTTTAGGCCATGGAATAGAACTTAGCGCTGATAAATGTCGTTTCCGTCGCGTTGTCATTTTGGGAAATGAATATACAAAAAGCAATGCAGTATAATAATATTTTATTTTTCATTCATACTGATTTTAACTTACAATTTCTCTTGCATTTTGGCATTTATATAAAACGGTAACATCTATACCTTACAATGAATCAAACTGTAAAACGAGACATAATTAACTAATCAGATAATCATTGTTCCGTTACCGCTCAGTTAGCGTATTAGACACAACCAATTGATAAGTACACAAGGTTATTCACACCTTCGTCGTCCGGTATTGTCAGGGTAATTGTCTATATAATGGACTTTGTAGTCCCCTTTCAACCGTCCGATATTCGGTTTTTACAGATTCCGGTATTGTCAATGTTTAATACAATAGTTTAAAGAAGGGAAAATTTGGGACTGAATTATTCGTCCGGTATTTAGAGAGTTCCGATTTTCTCAGCGTCCGGTTTTCTCAAGTTTCACTGTACTACAGTCTAACTTGCCCATGCGACCACGTGTATTAAGTGACTTTTGTCTTAAACGACCACTTTAAATTCCCCCTGATCATTTTCTCTCTATATCTTTAATGTATTAAGCGACTTTTGCTCAACGCGACCAGCGACCGCTAATTAGTCACCTAATTGACATCAATCTTTTCATTAAACGACCACTTTTACCTGTCCAGTAATTGTGTTTTTAGAGAACGCCACCTCGTTATGTCACAAGTGTCAACAATCAGAACACAACAATAAACGTGTGAAAAACTATTTCCCATACGGTTTTAGCGTATGCAAATGAAGTTAAGTATACGTGTGACGTGTATTATACAGTAATATCGGATAAACAATGCAACGCTCCGCCCATACTTAGATGGTGTATATGCTTCGCTTGTTGACATTTAGACTGCATTGAATTGACCTTGAACTTCAGCCATTAAATTAATCGTAACAAATAGATGCAGTTTGTTTATTTCAAATGAAAAAAATGCACAACAGAAAACATCTTCACTAATAGGGTTTTCGTGTTGGAGACAAGGAAAAACAACAGAGAAGTTAAAAAATTCTGGAAAAAAT
Organism: Ruditapes philippinarum; assembly: GCF_026571515.1. Classification (NCBI taxonomy): domain Eukaryota; kingdom Metazoa; phylum Mollusca; class Bivalvia; order Venerida; family Veneridae; genus Ruditapes; species Ruditapes philippinarum. The sequence goes on along the minus strand of NW_026864930.1, from coordinate 42,030 downwards.
GTCAAACATGTACGTAATGGATCTTGAAACTGTTTTGTCAATAAATATCAGAAAGTTATTTTTTACATTTGCATCCATTTAGATTATCGGAGCGTACTTTTTTCAACATTTATATAAAAATGAAGTTGAAAAACTATCCCACGAATAAAAAAGATGTCATTTATAAATTTTGACTGACTGTCTTAAGAGACCGTTTCATTAAGCGACCGTTTTGGGTGTTTCCCTTGCCTGGTCGCTTAATACACGTTTGACTGTATGTAGAAATTTTGTGAACGCAACTCCTCTTAAACCAGATGGCAGATTTTGCTTAAACTTCCAGGGATGAACAACCTTAATGTGTAGATGGCAGTAAAGGAAGGAATTTTTGCTGCGACCAAATTTAACAAAATTATGGCCCTTTGTTGATTTCAACTTGTGATTTGATTTAAACATATTTTATTGCCAAAAATAAGACATATACATACATGTAGACAGTTACAATACAATGACATGACATATTTGGCAAAAGGGTTGACCCACAAGTTCTCTCAACATTTCAACTTGTGGCACATGTAGTCCAAAAAATATTTGACCTAGAGTCATAAGATTGACAGAACAGTGGCATGTGGGGGCATCCGTGTCCTATGGACACATTTCTAGTTTATTACTACCTTTATTTTAATTTTTGACAATTTGTTATATAACCTGTAGTACATTTTGTCTGAAACATTACATCTTTTTAAACAGTCTTTTGTACATTTAAGGTGTTATGATGGCTGTAGATGCAGTTGTTGATGAATTGAAAAAAATGTCCAAACAAGTGACAACACCTGAGGAAATTGCACAGGTGAGTTAGGCTTTACTTAGATTGTTGAGTTTAGATATAGTAGAAACTACAACAACCATGATAGGTTAGAAAGAAGAATTGAAACTTATTGCAGTCATAAATTTGATATACCCCAAATTTCAGCATATATAGTTATGCACCTGGTTGAACAGATGGAATGAAATTTAAACTACATGGCAGAAATGTAAACCATATTGACAATGTGTAGAGTGAAGGTTTAGCCTTTCTCAGATCAAGGTTAAGTTCACACTTAGTCTTGATGCAATGACGATGGATAGAAATATCTTCTCCAAAACTGCAAGGACTAGAGCTAAGGCCCACAAGAAATAGAATGTTTTTATGCCAAGGTTTTAAAATTACTTGGCACAAATGATCCGCACCATGACACAATCTACAGAGCACAACATCCAGGTTGCTACACCCAAGTTATATCCAGGTTGCTACCCCTGAGGCCAAGGTTATATGATCTCCATAACTTTTGACTTAATTGAAGATTTAAGAAAACTTGGAACAAATAATCACTATCATGAGACTATGTGCTTATGATGTGCATTGCACAACAACAAGGTCATGGTTGCTTAAAGGTCAAGATGTACAAATTCATGTCCGCTGCGGAATGGGATTTAGCTGTCCTTCAGACTGCCTTGTAGAAAAATTGTTACTGACGAGAATCTTGTTCTTGTTTTTTTAAAATTGAAGTAACATTAGTTCCACCAAATGAGTGCAAATGGTTAATTTTCATATCACACGCTGTGTAGAGTGATTATGAAATTATGGAATAGTTCTTTAGATGGTAAATTAAAAGTACAATGAGTAATAGAATACTGTGAAATCATGTGTATTCGTGGGCATGAAATTTCGTGGTTTTATCAAAACTAACATTTTTGTGGCTTCTTAAATTCCTGGATTTTTATTTTCTTGTAAAAAAAAAAAAGATAAACAATGGAAAGTAATCTTTCACTTAATCACCGCCCTGCTTTACTTACCTTGTGTATTTAACATAGCTCTTGTCAATAAATTTCATCCTTGCCTCTGGGAGTAATACAGTTACTGCCGATATTTGAAAGCAATTAACACATTTGTGTGACATGATATGCAGCTGCATTGGTAACAATGCCCCTATAATTCGCTAGGGGTGTAACAATACGGCAAAAACCGTATTGCAATATATTGCCATTTTGCCAAAGCTTATTGCAATACGTATTGTTGGGTATATGTTTTGATGTAAAGATGGAGTAACATTATATATTATTATTATTATTATATGTATATATTCTTAGTAGAAACTTAATAAAAATGTAAGGAATAAATAGAATGTAAAGTGTCACACAATTTGATAAACAAAACTAGTCGCGTGTGACCTTTCACATCTGGGCCGCTTATGTAAATTATACAGCCGCTTGTTTACTTTTAAGTGTTTACTAGTTGTCGGATATTTTTATCTTACGTTGGCGCCAACAAAATTCGCCAATTAAAGACTTAATGCGAAATTTGTACGAAATTAGAAGGCGATTAATTGAAAATTATGATTTTTATAAAATACCGGTTTTCCAAAAATCGCACCGCAGTACGAAATTTATTTTTATGCCACCGCAGCATCTGCGATGCGGTGGCATATAGCGATTCACCTGTGTGTTTGTATGTGTGTGTGTTATATAGATTATATAATGAACTTAAAAAATCTTCTTGTGAAAAACCACTAGTCCAATTTCAACCAAACTTGGCAGGATTGATCCTTGGGTAAAGGGCTTCCAAAGTTGTTCAAAGAATTTAATTTCATGCAGAAATCTGGTTGCCATGGCAACCAAAAGGAACTATAAGAATAAATTAAAAAATCTTGTAAAGACCCAATAGGCCCATCGTCGGATACCCACGGCCGAACCATTATCATTCATCAGCCGTGGGATTTTTTGCCGATATTCAGTCGAATAGAGGTGTGTCAAAGGCAGCTATTTCATTGGCTGCCTCACGATTTCATGAGGCGATTAAAACCAATCAAAACGCTCGTTCTGTACGACGTTCGGTATTACAGACAATATTGCGACAACCATAGACGACGTAAAAAGTTTAACATCGAAAAATTAAACGATTTCCAGCTAGAAAGTATAGATAATTTACTTTTACAGCGTGGTTTTTCCTTTATGATTGATATCTGCTTGCAGAAGAACAGATTTGGCGATAGTTTTTGCCAATGATTTTAGCAAGACACGTACAACAGTTTTTAACCGTGGGCGCTGCCATTTTTTTAATGTTTTTTAACTCCGCTGTTGAAGAATATAGATTTGTTAAACGCGATGTCATTGGTAGATATTTTACGCACCTGTTGCTGTATATCGACGCAAATCGATTCATTTTACCCACGGTTGATTGCATGTTATGTGACATGTTTATCAATCGTGGGTATCCGACGATGAATAGGCCTAGAGCTTAGATATTTTGCATAAGGCATTGTCTGGTAGACCTCTTCCAAGATTGTTCAAATTATAGCCCTGGGGTCAAAATCGGCCCTGCCCCGGGGGTCATTGATTAACCAGGTTTTCCGAAGGAAAAAACTGGTTATTAGATTGAGGTATGTCGGTGGGCGGACGGGCGGGCGGGCGTAAACAATTTCTTCTGTGCGCAACTCCTCCTACATTTCTCAACGGATTTTGACCAAACTTTCACAGAAGCTTTGTCATCAAGTGCCCTGGCGCATATTGTCGGGGTTTTGCGATTAGATAATATTTGACCTAATTATGGCCCTTTGTTTTTTTTCCTTATATAGAATATATAGTGAACAATTTCTTCTGTGCGCAACTCCTCCTACATTTCTCAACGGATTTTGACCAAACTTTCTCAGAAGCTTTGTCATCAAGTGCCCTGACACATATTGTCAGGGTTTTGCAATTGGTATATATTTGACCTAATTATGGCCCTTTGTTTTCTTTCATTATATAGAATATATAGTGAACAATTTCTTCTGTGCGCAACTCCTCCTACATTTCTCAATGGAATTTGACCAAACTTTCACAGAAGCTTTGTCATCAAGTGCCCTGGCGCATATTGTCGGGGTTTTGCGATTAGATAATATTTGACCTAATTATGGCCCTTTGTTTTTTTTCCTTATATAGAATATATAGTGAACAATTTCTACAGTGCGCAACTTCTCCTACATTTCTCAACGGATTTTGACCAAACTTTCACAGAAGCTTTGTCATCAAGTGCCCTAGCGCATATTGTCAGGGTTTTGTGATCGGATAATATTTGACCTTATTATGGCCCTTTGTTTTTTTTCCTTATACAGAATTGAACAAATTCTTCTGTGCTGAACTCTTCCTACATTTCTCAACAGATTTTGTTCAAACTTTCACAGAAGCTTTGTCATCAAGTGCCCTAGCACATATTGTCGGGGTTTTTTTGTGATTGGATAATTTTTTACCTAATTATGGCCCTTTGTTTTTTTTCCTTATACAGAATATATATAGCAGAGATCTGCCGAGAATTTGAAAGTACTGGGCCCTGGGCCCACTTGGTCTGAAAATGATGGGCCATTATGACCAAAGTACGGGCCTTGGGAAAATAAGTAAACATTGACCTAAATGACTGTTAAAAATTTTGTAGATAATTGAATTTCCTTTGTAATGGAACTTAAATCATATTTTATGACAAGTGGTTCACGTATGATTGAGAAGAGAACCAATAATTAAAAAAATGCCTAGACAGTAACTTTCTAACTAATATTAATTGCAGGCAAAAATTTTTTCAAATGGCTGCTCTGATTTGCATAATTTATCCACATAATTTCTAGTGTCTAATACTGTGCATTATCCATTTAATTGTTCTTACTTTGCACCAAATGTCCCTGGCACAATGTATAATGAAGGCTTTTATTACTCCCTGTATGCCTCTGTGTAGAAAGCCTACATCAAAGACACTTACCGACAGACTTTTTGATCATTGGAAAAGTCATGCATAATGTTTCCCTGATTGGTTTATCGCCCTGTCAAATATTCTGATGACGAAATAGACATATTTTTTTTACACTTCATCAGCCAAAGTGTGCGTGAACTTGAGTGACCTTAGGGGAATTCAAGATGTACACCTGTCAGATTATACTGTAACTTACAGCTTTTCTAAAAATAGCAACACTTTTTTTTTCAGTTACTGATAATCATTTTAAATATTAAGTAGTTGTATAATTTTTTTGTTTGTTTGTTTTATTGGATTAAATTTACGGTAGAAGAAATGAGTATCTGTGTGGGAAAGGGATTATGAAAAGAAATGCGGTAAGTAGATAAAGTGAACAAAAGATATAGGTGAATGGATAAACTCAAGAATATGCGTAATTACAGGGGAATGGGTAACTGTTGGTACCAGTTTTGACTGGATGGCTAAATAACCCAGCGGACAGTTTTGTTTTCATATAAGTCTGGCACAGATTTTAGATGCGCCCTTGGCCCTTTGCTGCCGATTTTCCTGCGCCATTCTCATTTTTTTAGCGCCAATGGCGCAAAATCGCGTCCTCGGCAGATCTCTGTATATAGTGAACACTTCTTCTGTGCGCAATTCCTCCTACATTATTCATGTTTTACATTGCACATAGTTACATTGTTTGTTGCTTGTATTTGTATTTCAAATACAACATATTTATCTACAATGGTGATAATTGAAAACCTGGTTTCATGGCATTGCTATGTTTCTTGTTTTCACTATATGTACATATAGTAAAAACTTAAAAAACCTTTTTGTAAAGACCCATAGGCCTAGAGCTTAGATATTTTGCATAAGGCATTGTATGGTAGACCCTTACCAAGATTGTTCAAATTATAGCCCTGGGGTCAAAATCAGCCCGACCCCGGGGGTCATAGATTTTCACTATATGTACATATAGTAAAAACTTTAAAAAAAAATCTTCTTGTAAAGACCCAAAAGGCCTAGAGCTTAGATATTTTGCATAAGGCATTGTCTCGTAGACCTCTACCCAGATTGTTCAAATTATAGCCCTGGGGTCAAAATCGGCCCCGCCCTGGGGGTCATTGATTTTCCTCATATTTACATAGTAAAAACTTATAGTAAAAACTTTAAAAAAAATTCTGCTAGCAATTGACAAATGCTAGAGGTTAGATATTTTGCATGAAACATTGTGAAGTGAACCTCTAGCAAGATTGTTCAAATAATAGCCCTGGGGTCAAAATTGCCCGCGCCCCAGGGTCATTGATTTTCAATATAATACATACAGCAAAAAATAAAAAAATCTTATTGTCTGAAGGTACAAGGCTTAGAGCTTTAATATTTGTTAAATGATATCATCTATAGGTACTCTACCAAAGTTGTTCAAATATTGCCTCTAGTGTCACCTTTGATGCAGCTGTGTGAAATAGAACCTTCACCACCAAATTCACTGACTCAAGTGCATTGATATATTCCTACTCTGATCTTTTATTGAGTAAACAATAGATTTAACCACTAATCTGATAATAGGAATTAGATATGTCAGGGATCTATGCATTATGACAATCTCAAATTGTATAGAAACAAAAAAAATATGTTCCTACACTACTATTTAGTGTTGTATTAATGCGGTGGCATAGCATTTTTCTCAAATGCAATCTTGTTTCATATTGCAATATATCGGTATACTGGTAAACCGTTACACCCTTATAATTTGCCAATGTAAACATCGCATAAATTATTTATCTGCCACTTTTTAACCAGCGAGTAAAAAAGTTTACACCCTGAATCGGTTGAAAACTACACACTACGTCACATTGACTGTGTAAATTTATATGTATATAAACACGGATTTATATTACAGGGATCGGACACTCCCAGTTAACCCTATATAAATGCTTTAATATCTTGTCGTGCGCCCGATAAAGGTACATCGATCGATAATTTACCGGCGCTAAGCGTAAATGTCCGTTTGCAACGGATACCTACTTTACAAAATACCATATAACTTTTCCATTTATTATCCGATTTTGGAAATTTAAAGTTTATGTTGAAGAAAAATATTTGTTTAATTCAAATATCTAATTTATTTTTTAAAGGTACAGTTTATCTGTCCGCAACGACGGTTAAGAAATTAACTTGACGAAATCCGCGGTAAATTTACATTTTTTATATAAAAAGCAGGTATTTGAAGTTTATTATTACGGTACCATAATACTTTCAGTTTCAAAATAAAAAGAAGCCGATGTAAGTTATTCACAGATGATCAAAGATGCAATATTTAAGATTTATTGGGTTATGTAGTCAAATTTATTAACGCACAATTGTTTTACGGGTAATGTATTGCGGCCTTTACACGTGAAGAAAATTTATTTATTTATTAGTACAAAATATTGCCGAGATTGTCAATATTGCCATATTCATAGAATATTTAAATTTCATTCATCATTTATATCATTATTATTTTTTGTAAATCTGTTTTCAAATGTCGGTGCAGTGAAGTAGACAATCATCGTAAAATCGTGTGGCTGTCTCGATTCGGGCCTTTTTAATGTCAGTCGTATATTTTAATCCGTATATTTTAATTATTCTTTTTATTTGAATGTCTACTTTTTAATGTAACGCTAGAAAAACAATAAAAATATTTACAGTTTGAGTCAGTATTTTGCGAAATAAAAGTAACTGTTGATTATTTTTTACACATCGCTTAAATTTCTTTCAAGTTTAATTACTTTTGAAGGGGGGGGGGGTTTAAGTGATAATTAAAAAACTTAATTTCCAAACTTTCATTACCAGGTTACATGTGATAATTGCAACACTCAATCTTCAAAAACAAATAGAATTTGAATGTATATTTTGTATATGCGCGTTCTTTAACTACAGTCCATGGCATATATGTGGTAAGAAAATGATTCTGAAGAGGATATATATAAATACAATGTAAATCTATTTTCTTTATTAACATTTATAAATGAAATTGAAAATATACAACTAAATTTGTATAGTCCTTTTTCTGAAAAATAATGAAAATAAACATGTGATAAATAAATCATTTGACGTGATTTGTTAAGGATAACCATGAAAAAAGTATGTGTCAAAATAAAAAATAATATTATAAAACAGCTGTTCTCTATGCCAATAAAAGTTTCTTCCTTGCCAATCTAATGAATTCATCTATAGGAATGCTTGTCTAGAATGGTCTGAAAATATATTTAATACACTTATTAGTGGAATATTTACTATATTTATACTAATATACAGGTAATCAAATAAAAAATGTACAAATCATTTGGAAATAATTCACAGAAATAAAGACACATTTCAAACATGAATTTCTTTAAAAGTTTTTTAGCAATCAAGAAACATTTTTTTGCAATGCCATCATTAAACCATGTAAAAAATAATTATCTTATTCTGAATCGCGGTAATAATTCGTGCTTGAAGTAAAAGGGCGGCGAAGTGTAGAGAGTATGCCTAAACAATAGGCGAGTATTTTTTAAATTAGGTATTTTTTAACTAAGCGTTGCAGCGTTCTATCAGCATATTTTCATATATTAATACTTTAGCGACACAAAATAATACTGCATCAATACATTCATATGTGTATAATTTTTCACAAAGCTGCAATAACACCACATACTCCGGTGAAAATCTGTCATATTTCGTACTCCGCGCGTTCCGCCATCTCATTCTGTCCACCTTTATCCGATTCCGCGCATGCGCGCGACGGGACTTTAAGCTAAACGAAAGTGTCCGATCCTTGTAATATAAATCCGTGATATAAATTAATACAAGTAAGTGGCTCAATACAGTTAGATATGTATGTGTGCATCTAGTAAAAAGACAGCGGCTTCTTTGATATTTTCTGAATAGCAGTCACACAAATACACATTGAAATTTATTTAAATGGATTATATCAACACTGTAAAGTTTTATTGGCGCTAATTAATGCACTCGGTTCCCACATTTACTCGATTATGTCACGTATTCTAGCTAACACAATCAAGTAGCCTACAAGGATCAAGTAGTCCCCCAGATGTTTATATGTGACGAACATTTGTGACAGCAAGCTGAAGACATACAATCGGTTTTTTTCAAGTTTCTTAAATATTGCAAAACTGAACTATGTATGAATTTAATTTGTCACTGACCTGATTATTAGTATACATTCATACCACAAAAAATCGGCCAAAAAAGCGCCGACGCATGCTGTGATATATGTAACAGAAACAAGGTAAGAAGTATTTGTTGAGATAAAATTTCGTCTGGTCCTATCCACGAAAACCAACGAAAATTCATGCCCCATGAATAATAATGATTTCACAGTAAAAAAGTGTTTTCTTCTTTCAGGTTGCAACAATCTCAGCAAATGGAGACAAATCAATTGGTAATCTAATCTCTGATGCTATGAAGAAAGTTGGCCGAGATGGTGTCATCACAGTTAAGGTATATAATGTTATAAATGTAAAATTATGTTGAACGTAAAAGATGTCAACCATTTTTTCACCAGTAATATTTTTAAATATTCAAACAAATGCTTCAATCTGTTCTGAAACATGACTTAAATAGGGACTGTCTTGTTGAGAAGTTTTTAGGTTCTTAGCTCACCTGTCACAAAGTGACATGGTGAGGTTTTGTGATGGCAATTTTTTCTGTGTCTGTACTTTGTCTGTCTGTTAACTTTTACTTTATACAACATCTCATAAACCACTGAGTCAATTTCATCCAAACTTTACAGGATTGTTCCATGAATGGTCACCTTTGAAAATTGTTCAAAGAATTGAATTCCAGGCAGAACTCTGGTTGCATTAGCAGCAGAAAGAAAAAAAAAACTTTTAAAAAATCCAAAGAGCTAGAGGTCAAAATTGGCCCTGCCCCAGGTCATTGATTTTCCTTATATAGTAAAAAGAAGATCTTCATCTAAAACGAAAAAGCTAGAGCTTAGATATTTAGCACGAAACCTCATTTTGTGGGTGTCTACTAAGTTTGTTCAAATGAAAGCCCTGTGGTCAAAATTGGCCCGTTCTAGGGAGTAAGGGTGTAACGGTATTCATGGTATACCGTACCGTTTTCACTCAGTACGGTTCACCGTACAGCAAATCACCCGTACAGGGCGGTACAGCATTTTTAACCATTTTCAAGGGGAGTAATTATTTCAATAAAAATTGCAGAAGATGAATTTAAATCAGGTTGAGTGTCTTTTTTTTCGCAAAAATATAGAACCATTTTCGGCTGAAACTGCCTTTTTGGAAACACTTTTGGCAAGCTGAAATTCATGAATAAATGATAATACGATATCTTGACACATATGCAAATAAAGCCCACATTGTTGAATCCAAAATATTGTCAAAACACTGCAATAGGCAGCTAGTTGTGTGAGTTATGGCCTACGCTATTTTGTTGGATATTTTCCATACCGTTTCATATTCATATTGTCAACCGATATATGTAACTGTTAGTAAATACGTTATAACCGTTATGAATGTGTTATAAGTGAGTAAAGTAAAATAATTTTTGTGTTCAGCTTATGCTCATTATTACACGTAGTCAACAAATTGTCTCATCCAGTTCATCTAAATGTTGAACATTTTAATTTTTCCTATTAAACTTCAGTTATTTATCCAAAATAGTTATCACCTTACATATGACAATACAAATGTGATGTTTCCATCACCATGTTACTTCTCAAAGCTTCAGAAAATATTAATTTGAATCTTTTAGCCTTTTACTTGAAATTTAACTATCAAAATGTCAAGAGAAAACATAATTTTAGCTTTGATATTTGTATGAAATATTGTCTGGTAGACATCTACAAAAATTGTTCAAATTATAGCCCTCGGGTCAAAATTGCCCCGCCATGGGGGAACATAGATTTTTCTTACATAAATGTAGTAAAAATAGGGATCATTCTGGTCAGGATTTTTAGTGAGAGATTTTCTCATTTGTCGAATTTTAATAAGAGAAATTAGATTTCCTTGAGAGATTTAATTTTCATGATGGGCGAGGTTAAAAATATGGAAATTTCTAACTTTTTAAAATAACTATATATGTAAACATTGTTTTTCAAATGAGGAAATAAAAAGATGCATTTATTTCAGTTATTTTTTTGTTCTCACTTTTTAACACATCCCATGCCCTTTCTTTAGTGAATTTTAAACATAAATTAAATTCTAATAGTGAAAAATATTTTACACCTTAATTCTGAAATATAAAAGAATTATACATGCAGATCTACTACAACAAGTAAATGCAGACAATGTTCCAAATGGACAATACTATACTGTACAGAAGTGATTGATGAGATTTGAAGAATATTTTCTAAATCATTACATGCTGTTTTCTTTATGAGTCTCTCCACACACGCTCTCACTTAAAAATATTCATTGAATATCATGTGACCTGTACACATAATGACAAATATCTCCATATCCACAAATATAAACAATACTTAAAGTAATTTTTATTCATAAGCATCATTTTAAGTGTTATTTATAACACACCTTTAAATAAGATTCAAATTCCTTTTGGTAACTTTTTAGCTCAACTGAGCATATGCTCAGGGTGAGCTATTAGGATCACTCTTCGTACGTCGTCCGTTGTCCGTTCAAACTTTTAAAACGACATCTCCTCTGAAACCATAAGGCAGATCATAATGAAACTTCACAGGGATGTTCCTTGTGTGAAGCCTTAACAAAGTTGTTCAAAGAATTCCATTCCATGCAGAACTCTGGTTGCCATGGCAACCAAAAGAAAAAACTTAAAATATCTTCTTCTAAAAAACCCAAAGAGCTAGAGCTTAGATTTTTGGCATGAAACATCTTCTGGTGAGTGTCTACCAAGTTTGTTCAAATAAAAGGCCACTGGTCAAAATTGGCCCCGCCCCAGGGGGTCATTGATTTTCCCTATATGCAAATAGTAAAAACTTAAAAAATCTTCTTTTAAAGAACCAAAAGAGCTAGAGCTAAGATATTCAACATGAAACATCTTCTAATAGGTGTCTACCAAGTTTTTTCAAATAAAAACCCTGGGGTCAAAATTGGCCCCGCCCCAGGGGGTCATTGATTTTCCCTATATGCATATAGTAAAAAATTAAAAAATCTTCTTTTAAAGAACCAAAAGAGCTAGAGCTAAGATATTTACAATGAAACATCTTCTAATGGGTGTCTTCCAAGTTTGTTCAAATAAAAGCCCTTGGGTCAAAATTGGCCCGGCCCCAGGGGGTCATTGATTTTCCATATATGCATATAGTAAAAACTTAAAAAATCTTCTTTTAAAGAACCAAAAGAGTTAGAGCTAAGATATTTAGAATGAAACATCTTCTAATGGGTGTCTACCAAGTTTGTTTAAATAAAAGCCCTGCGGTCAAAATTGGCCACGCCCCAGGGGGTCATTGATTTTCCCCATATGCATATAGTAAAAACTTTAAAATCTTCTTTTAAAGAACCCAAAGAGCTAGAGCTAAGATATTTAGCATGAAACATGTTCTAATGGATGTCTACCAAGTTTGTTCAAATAAGAGCCCTGGGGTCAAAATTAGGGGTCATCGATTTTCCAAATTTCCTTATATGTGTATAGGAAAAACTTAAAAAATCTTCTTTGGAAAAAACCAAATAGCTAGAGTTTAGATATTAAGCATGAAACATCTTCTAGTGAGTGTCTACAAAGTTTGTTCAAATAAAAGCCCTGGGGTCAAAATTGGCCCCACCCGGAGGTAATTCATTTTCCCTATATGTGTAAAACTATAGCAAAAATTAAAAAATCTTCTTTGAAAAAACTCAAATAGCTAGAGTTTAGATATTAAGCACGAAGCATCTTCTAGTGAGTGTCTTCAAAGTTTGTTCAAATAAAAGCCCTGGAGTCAAAATTGGCCCGCCCCAGGGGACATTGATTTTCCTTATACGAGTATAGCAAAAACTTTCAAATCTTCTTTGAAAAAACCAGAATAGCTAGAGTTTAGATATTAAGCATGAAACATTTTCTAGAAAGTGTCTACAAATATTGTTCAAATAAAAGCACTGGGGTCAAAACTGGCCCTGCCCCAGGTGTGTCATTGTTTTTATATGCCCGAAAGAATTTCGGACATATTATGTTATACCCCCTGGCGTCCGTCCGTCCGTCCGTCCGTCCGTCCGTTAGCAATTTGGTTTCCGGAGCATAACTTAAGTTCCATTTGGCCCACAATATTCAAACTTCATAGGATGATTGTCCATATTGGGTAGAAGACCCCTATTGATTTTGGGGTCATAAGGTCAAAGGTCAAGGTCACTATGACCTTAAAACTGAAAACAGTTTCCGGAGCATAACTTAAGTTCCATTTGGCCTACAGTGTTCAAACTTCATAGGATGATTGTCCATATTGGGTAGAAGACCCCTATTGATTTTGGGGTCACAAGGTCAAAGGTCAAGGTCACTATGACCTTAAAACTGAAAACAGTTTCCGGAGCATAACTTAAGTTCCATTTGGCCCACAGTGTTCAAACTTCATAGGATGATTGTCCATATTGGGTAGAAGACCCCTATTGATTTTGGGGTCACAAGGTCAAAGGTCAAGGTCACTATTACTTAGAAATTGAAAACAGTTTCTTGAGCATGACTTTAGTTCCATTTAGCCCACAATATTCAAACTTTATAGGATGATTGTCCATATTGGGTAGAAGACCCCTATTGATTTTGGGGTCACAAGGTCAAGGTCACTATTACCTTAAAACTGAAAACAGTTTTCGGAATATAACTTAAGTATCATTTGGCCTACTGTGTTTAAACTTCATAGTATGATTGTCCATATTGGGTAAAAGACCCCTAATGATTTTGGGGTCACAAGGTCAAAGGTCAAGGTCACTTTTACCTTAGAATTGAAAACAGTTTCTGGGGCATAACTTAAAGTTCCATTTGGACCACAATATTGAAACTTCAAAGGAGGATTGTTATTTGAAGGAGGTAATACTTTATTTTAGTCCCATGTCTTACAAATGCTTCATCTTTACTAAAAAAAAAACAACACTTTCGGGCATATAATGCTCCGCCTAGCGGTGCTCTTGTTAACTATATGTGTAAAGAAAAAACTTTAAAAAATCTTCTTTTAAAAATCCCAGACCTTAGATGTTTAGCATGAAACATTTTTTAATAGTTGTCTACCAAGTTCGTTCAAATAAAAGCCTTGGGGTTTAAACTGGCCCCGCTCCGGGGGCCTATGTACAGGTGAGCGATTTCAGGGCCATCATGGCCCCTCTTGTTTTAATCACAGCATCGCGAAAATATGTGACAAATGAATATTTGTCTGTTTTCTGCTGAAACATTCACAATTCTAGATGTTTATTGTAATTATATAAAATTAAATATTTTTGTTCAATATAAGAATGTTTATCTTCAGTTTTTTCCTCAAGATTCGTAAAACAAATATTTCAAATCTGTTATTTATGGCGAAATTAAGAGTCTACCATGGTTTATTTGACATTTTGGAGACAAAATTTACTGGTATTTTTTGACATATCCATTTTTATGTGAGTCTGTATCTTACAATTTTTATTAAAATAAATTAAAAGTATTTTGTGTAAGTCCTATAGATAGATAATAGCTTAGATATTTGGCATGAAACATCTTCTAGTGAGTGTCTACCAAGTTTGTTCAAATAAAAGCCCTGGGGTCAAAATTGGCCCCGCCCCAGGGGGTCATTGATTTTCCCTATATAGCTATCATACTGTATTTCTGTATGGTGAATTCGTGGTCTCAGATCGGCAATTATTTTAGGCTAAATTATTCAAAGTGTTGGGCGACTTTTAGGAGTTTTTTTTAAATCAATTTCATAAATAAACAATTTGAAATCAAATTTTTGATGGGAATTGTGAATTTTTCATCACATTTTTGTGAAATTTGAGCATTCTTTAGATCGGGATAAGACATATTTGTCCTCAAATTGCTGTTCGAGATTTCCTCTCATTTAAAAAATTTCTTTGAGATTTTGGTGATTTTTGTGTCGCCTCTACGGAGTAGTGGCGACATATAGGGATCACTTCTCCGTCGTCTGTCTGTCCGTCTGTCCGTCCGTCCGTCACAAAACTTGTCCGGACTACCCCTCATAAACTACTGGTGCAATTTCATCCAAACTTTACAGGAATGATCAGTATCAAGTCTAGTTGTGCATATTGTCAGCATTTTCCGGTTCAATGATTATTGTCAGAGTTATGGCCCTTTAGAAATTTTTAATTTTAAAGTTTGTCCGGACTACTTCTCTTATACCACTGAAGCAATTTCAATGAAACTTTACAGGATTGATCTGTAGCTCAAGTCCTTGCGCATATTGCAAGGGTTTTCCGGTTGAATGATTTTTGGCCGAGTTATGGCCCTTTGATAAAAAGGTGTTTTTTTCTGTGTGTTGCCAGATACACAATAGCTTGTCCGGACTACTCCTCATAAACTACTGGTGCAATTTCATCCAAACTTTACAGGAATGATCAGTACCAAGTCTAGTTGTGCATATTGTCAGCATTTTCCGGTTCAATGATTTTTGTCAGAGTTATGGCCCTTTAATAGTTTTTATTTTTAAAGTTTGTCCGGACTAGTTCTCTTATACCACTTATGCAATTTCAATGAAACTTTACAGGATTGATCTGTAGCTCAAGTCCTTGCGCATATTGCACGGGTTTTCCGGTTGAATGATTTTTGGCTGAGTTATGGCCCTTTGATAAAAAGGTGTTTTTTTCTGTGTGTTGCCAGATACGCAAAAGCTTGTCCGGACTACTCTTCATAAGCTACTGGTGCAATTTTATCCAAACTTTACATGATTGATCAGTACCAAGTCTAGTTGTGCACTGTCCGTCTGTCTGTCCGTCTGTTACAAAATTTGTCCTAACATGAAATTGGCCATTATGAGGCGACACATGTGATTACTGATCGCTCTTGTTTAGCTCACCTGTCACAAAGTGACAGGGTGAGCTTTTGTGATCGCTTTTCATCCGGCGTCCGTCCGTAAACTTTTACTTTAAATGACATCTCCTCATAAACCACTAAGCCAATTTCATCCAAACTTCACAGGAATGTTCCTTTGGTGGTCACCTTTAAAAATTGTTCAAAGAATTTAATTCCATGCAGAACTCTGGTTGCCATGGCAACCGAAAGAAAAAACTTTAAATATCTTCTTTTAAAAAACCATAAGAGCTAGAGCTTAGATATTTTTGGCATGAAACATCTTCTAGTGAGTGTCTACCAAGTTTGTTCAAATAAAAGCCCTGGGGTCAAAATTGGCCCCGCCCCAGGGGGTCATTGATTTTCCCTATATATGCATATAGTAAAAACTTAAAAAATCTTCTTTTAAAGAACCCAAAGAGCTAGAGCTAAGATATTTAGCATGAAACATGTTCTAATGGGTATCTACCAAGTTTGTTCAAATAAAAGCCCTGGGGTCAAAATTGGCCCCGCCCCGGGGGGTCATTGATTTTCCCTATATGCATATAGTAAAAACTTAAAAAATCTTCTTTTAAAGAACCCAAAGAGCTAGAGCTAAGATATTTAGCATGAAACATGTTCTAATGGGTGTCTACCAAGTTTGTTCAAATAAAAGCCCTGGGGTCAAAATTGGCCCCGCCCCGGGGGGTCATTGATTTTCCCTATATGCATGTAGTAAAAACTTATAAAATCTTCTTTTAAAGAACTCAAAGAGCTATGGCTAAGATATTGAGCATCAAACATGTTCTAATAGGTGTCTACCAAGTTTGTTCAAATGAAAGCCCTGGGGTCAAAATTTGCCCCGCCCCGGGGGTCATTGCTTTTCCTTATATGGGTATAGCAAAAACTTAAAAAATCTTCTTTGAAAAAACCCAAATAGCTAGAGTTAAGATATTAAGCATGAAACATGTTTTAGTGTGTGTCTACAAAGTTTGTTCAAATAAAAGACCTGGGGTCAAAATTGGCCCCGCCCCGGGGGTCATTGATTTTCTTTATATGTGTATAGCAAAAACTTAAAAATCTTCTTTGAAAAAACCCTAGAGTTTAGATATTAAGCATGAAACATCTTCTAGTAAGTGTCCACAAAGTCAAAGTCAAAACTGGCCCGGCCCCAGGGGTGTCATTGTTTTTACCTATATGTGTATAGTAAAAACTTAAAAAAAAATCTTCTTTTAAAAAGCCCAATGAGCTAGAGCTTAGATGTTTAGCATGAAACATCTTCTTATGGGTGTCTACCAAGTTTGTGCAAATAAAAGCCCTTGGGTTAAATTGGCCCTGCAACGTTGGGGGGGGTGGGGGTTGGGGGAGCCTATATACAGGTGAGCGACCTCAGGGCCATCATGGCCCTCTTGTTTGTGAGAAATGGCGGATATCGCCCCCAAGAATGATGCAAAACTTGAAAAAAAAATCTTTTCTCTAAATCTACAAAAGCTAAAGCTTAGTTGCCTTAGCAACCAGTGACTTCTTAGCAGCCATTGACTTTTCATAGCAAACTGTAGTTTCATAGTAACCAGCAAACATTAACTTTTCATAGCAACCAGTGAATCTTTTATTGAATTTCATAGCAGGCGCTGACTTCCAAGGAAATCATTAATTTTGTAAAGCAAACTGTGATATGGAATTGTAGTTTTCCCTATGCAAGATTTTTACACATGCACTCTTTCAGATACAAATATGAACTTTGTGATATCAATTTAATATTTAGATTTTATATCTGCTTCCATTTATAGTTTACAATATTACTTGTTATCTGTCATGGAGAATATTCATATTCAGGTGAGCGATATTAGGGCCCTAATGTTTGTTATTAATGATCAACTGAATAGGTATTAACACAATTTTTCATTTTGTTTACACTTTGGAAGAGCTGTCATTTTACAATTTTGTATGAACAGAAAATGGCATTGATACTAAGTAGCCTTTTGATATGCTAAACTGAATATTGTGTTTGTAACTATAAAATGTATATATACATGTATGTTTTTGTCAGGATGGGAAAACATTGAAAGATGAGCTAGAGACTATTGAAGGGATGAAGTTTGACAGAGGATATATTTCACCATATTTTATCAATTCCTCAAAGGGTAAGTTTTTGGTTCAACATTTTAGCTTTTGCCATTTTCAAGGATCTCAAAGCAGTGTTTAATAAACAAAATGGTTTTAAATCAGTTACAAATTGTGTTATTGATCAGACTAACTGCCAATCTCTTCCAGATGGTAAAATTAAATAAAATTTCAAGTAAAAAGGAAATATGGTTATATTTGTAAATCTATTATTACTTACCTCTAAATTCAAAACAGGAAGTTGACAAAATCATCAAAAAAACCATGTTTCATCTTTGTACTGTGTTTCTTATACAGTAGCCAATATGAATAGAAAAGATTTTTTTTTTTTTTGCTCCCAGGCATCTAATAATTTGTTCATCCATACAAGGTTAACCTAGAACAGCAAGTTGTATTTTTAGTCCCCTACCGGTTTAACGGAGGGGACTTTAGGTTTACCCTCCGTCCGTCTGTCCATCTGTCTGTCTGTCAGTCCGTCCGTCCACAAAACTGGATCCCGCGATAACTTGAAAAGTACTGAAAATATTTTTATGAAACTTGGTATATGGATAGATGGCAGATTATGCACGTCTTTTTATTTTCTTCCTATGTTGAAAATTCTGGTTGCTATGGCAACAAATAGGCTGAAAATATGGCAAATTTTACACATAAACTGGATCCAGTGATAACGCAAAAAGTACTGGAAATATTTTTATGAAACTTGACATATGGGTAGATGACAGTCTTGAGATTATGCACGTCTTTTTCTTTTCTTCCTATGTTGAAAATTCTGGTTGCCATGGCAACAAATAGGCTGAAAATATGGCAAATTTTACACATAAACTGGATCCAGTGATAACGCAAAAAGTACTGGAAATATTTTTATGAAACTTGACATATGGGTAGATAGCAGTCTTGAGATTATGCATGTCTTATCTGTTCTTCCTATTTTTGAAAAAATATCTGTTGCCTTGGCAACAAATAGGCTTAAAACATGGCAAATATAACAATATTTGTGATTAGTCAAAAAGAGCTGAAATTTTTTATGAAATTGCATCTTTAATTCAAGAGTTATCTCCTCTTTAAGAATTTTGCTTTTAAAATGTTATATTTTGGTAACAGGGATGTTTCAAATATTAACTTTAGAGTGTCCTTCAGTCCATCTGTCTGTCTGTTCATAAAAACTGTTTCCTGTGATCACTTTTAAAGAACTTTTCCAACAAATTTACTTAAAATAGAGAAAAATTGAAACATTAGTGAATGGCCAATGGCCCTTCAGAATGTTGATGGGTTTCTAACCGGTAGGGGACTTATGGATTGCTTGCAATACTATGATAATTGCTTGTTCTTTAAGTTCTACCTGTATCAATGGCTACATAATTTTCACACTACTCAATATAAAATACATGATCTGGGCAAGATGCCTAACTATGACGTCCATTTTTGTGTCGCCTTGAAAAGGTGACATATAGGGGTTACTTTTGTCGGCGTTCCCTAAAGCTTGTCCGGAGCATAACTCAGTCACTATAAGTCTGATTGACTTCAAACTTGGTATGCATGCTTCTTTCAATAACCCGAAGTGCAGTGCACAAGGACCAGTACTCTGCAGTTCTTATTTTTTGAGTTATTGCCCTTTGTTAATTTTCATACTTTAATTTTGTCCAGGCCATTTCTCTTCAACTAAAAAAGCTATGGACTTGAAACTTCATAGGATGATAGGTCTCATTAAGAAGAAGTGCAGTGCTCAAGAACAGTTACTCTGCATTTCTTATTTTTTGAGTTATTGCCCTTTGTTTATTTTCATACTTTAATTTTGTCCTGGCCATTTCTCCTTAAGTATAATTTAAAGCTATGGACTTGAAACTTCATAGGATGATAGATCTCATTAAGAAGAAGTGCAGTGCACAAGAATCGGTATTCTGCATTTCTTAATTTTTGAGTTATGGCCCATTGTTAATTTTCATACTTAATTTTTGTCCAGGCCATTTCTCCGAAAGTATAAAAGTTATGGACTTGAAACTTCATAGGATGATAGATCTCATGAAGAAAAAGTGCAGTGCATAAGAACTGATACTCTGCATTTCTTTTTTTTTTTTTTCCAAGTTATTGCCCTTTACAGCACTTTAAAAAAATGAATATGGTTAACCTAAACTGGCAAGTTGAATATATCTGAAGTTTTATCTATATTAATGGCTCCATAATTTCCACTTTTTTCTCTCAATACAATGTACAGCCAAGTTATGAAACTGTGCCATCCATTCTTAGCTTGACTTTTTGTGCCCCCCTGGGGGTGGGGGGGGGGCATTTAGATTTACCTTTGTCAGTCATTTTGTGTCGCACGTAGCTCAAGAAGTATTTCACCTATAGTCATGAAACTTTACAGGAATATTACACATCATGTGAAGTTATGCACCTGGGGTTTTGCTTGTGGATTTAGTCTGTTTTGTCAGATTTATTGCCCTTGACTTAGTAAAAATTAGCAATTTTCAACTTGTGTCACACGTAGCTCAATAAGTATTTGACCTAGAGTCATGAAACTTTACAGAAATGTTGCTCAGCATGTGTAGTTGTGCACCTGGGTATTTTCATGTGGATTTATTTAGTATTTGTAGAGTTATTGCCTGTGACTAAGTAAAAAAATTGCAATTTTCAACTTGTGTCACACATAGCTCAAAATGTATTTGACCTAGAGTCTTGAAACTTTATAGGAATGTTGCTCAGCATGTGTAGTTTTGCACCTGGGTATTTTTGTGTGGATTTATTTAGTATTTGTAGATTTTGCCCTTGATTAAGTAAAAATTTGTAATTTTCAAGTTGTGTCGCACGTAGCTCATAAGTATTTGACCTAGAGTCATGAAACTTTACAGGAATGTTGATAAGCATGTGAGGTTCTGCACTAGAGTTTCGCTTGTTCATTTTTTTTCTGTTTTGTCAGAGTTATTGCCCTTGGCTTAGTAAAAATTTGCAATTTTCAATTTGTGACGTGTGTAGCTCAAAGGTATTTAACCTGGGGTTTTGCTAGTGGATTTATCCAGTATTTCTAGAGTTATTTCCTTGACTTGATAAAAATCTTTCCATTATGGTGTATTTTTTGTTCCATGAGTTAAAATCAACCAACTTCACAGGAATAATGATTTATGGACATTGCATTGACACTTGGTCCCATACTTTTGGATTTGTTTTCAGGTTTGTGGCTCATCCACTACCTGTTTACCAACTTAATTAAATTTTCAACATTAATGGTGAATGGTGGGAAATTTTCGTAACAGTTTTCTCATCAACTTCTTATCACAACCTTTTGATATCTGGCATACAGCATTAACATATGGTCCCATACAGTGGGATTTGATTACGGTCTGTGTCTTATCCACTTCCTGTTTACTGAATTAGTTAAATTTTTTACATTAATGGTCAATGTACTAAGGGTGTCATTTTTTTTCGTTTAAACAGGTATGGTCGGTTTTTAGCTAAAGCCGGTTAGAAAATTTAATAACTGGGAACCAAGTTTAATATTGAAGTTAGACAAAGAGCCGAGAAAGTTTTAAATTTGAATTTAAACCTTACCTTAATTTTTATAACAAGAAAGATATGACATTTTGTTTTATTTAAATTGTACACAACATCGTATTTTTTTCCGATTACATACTATCTGATTGCAAAGGAATTCTCAATTTGAGTACTATAAAATACAAACAAAATGATATATCTTGTCATTAGAAACAAAGTTGATTTTGAACATCTAAGAACTTCCTTATATGGTCAGTTTTATGTTTAACAGGGTTTTAAGGTTGCCGTTTAAAGGGTTATATTTCTTTTCTGAATGTGGTACCCCTAATCTATACCATCCCTACCTTGTGCATATGGCAGGCAAGTTCCTCTTAGCTGCACAAAATGGCCACCAGAGCTAAAATTGAAAAATCTTGTTTGTCTGACTGGTCAAACTGCTGGCGGGATTTCAATGAAACTTCACAAGAGTGATCAGTATCATCCCTTGTGAATATTGCTGGCTTGTTCTGCTTTGCTGCACAAAATGGCTGTTAGAGCTATCAATAGAAAAATCTTGCCTGGCTTTCAAAGGTCAAACTGTTGGTGGGATTTGACTAAAGTTCACAGGAGTGATCAGTACCATACCTTGTTTTAGGAGACATATCTTTTTGTGACAAAAACCCCTTCTAGTTTGAAGTAGAAAAGAGAATAGTGAATTAAGCATTGATAAATTAAAACATGTATAAGATAAGTTTAAACAGAATCTCGATTCAGGGATGTGAATTTTATGTTATAGGAGCCAAATGTGAGTTTCAGGATGCCCTTATTCTTCTCAGTGAGAAAAAGATCTCCAGTATTCAGTCAATTATACCAGCTCTAGAACTTGCCAACCAGGCCCGTAAACCACTTGTCATTATTGCTGAAGATGTGGACGGTGAAGCTTTAAGCACACTTGTGCTGAATAGGTTTGTAAAAAGTGTTATTATACAGAAATTTATTATACCCCCACCAGTATTCGAAATTAGCAGTAGTCCTATAGCCCCAGACTACTAAATTTCTCCTCAGGCTACCAACTTTTCACAGTAACAAGCCCGACAAGGCTACTGTATTTTTATGGGCAATATAAACAACGGTTTTGAACAAATGAATCGGGCTAGTGAAATGTCTTTTGGGCTAGTGAATATTTCAATCTGGTAATCCGACCAGCCTAGTAAATTCAAATCCTAATTTCTAATTGCCCCACACAACAAAGCTTGATTGCCCCTTTTTAGGGGCCACTTAAGCTAAAAATAGAAAAACCTCTAAACATTTTCTACTTAACTTATTGATGAATTATCATCAAACTTTGTCTGTAGCATTCTTAAGTAGTTAGTCTTTTATCAGATTTGCTCATAATAATTTATTTGGCCCTTTTTAGCTAAAAATAGAAAAAAAAAACCTTTAAAAATCCTCTACTGAACTAATTGATGGATGATCTCAAAACTTTGTCTGTAGCATTCTTGGGTAGTCTTATCAAATTTGCTCATATTAATTTGATTCTCCATTTTTAGGGGTCTCTAGAGCTAAAAATAGAAAAACTTTTCAACATCTTTTACTGAACAAATTGAACTTTGTAGCATTCTTAGGTAGTCTTTTATAAAAAGGCTCCAGTATAAAAATAAAATTAGAAGTGAGTTGACATGCTTTACTTGCCAGATGTACAGTACCAATAAACTTGGGCCATTCGTGAAATGTTCCTTATTTATTATGAGGAAAAAAAAACAATCAGTGTCGTAAAACTATATAACTAGAGGGACAAGTTGAAGTTGAGCTGCATTTGCATTTCAGTAAGTTCATTTAAAAACCACTGAAAAATAGTGTGCTTTTTTTAGGCATATCTTTTGTCCTTACTAATGTTTTAATTATTTATATCTATATAAAAAACTATTGGTATATTGTAGATTGAAGGTTGGACTTCAAGTTGTTGCAGTTAAGGCCCCTGGATTTGGTGACAATCGTAAGAATACTCTACGTGACATGGCAGTTGCTAGTGGAGGTGTGGTGTTTGGGGATGAGGCAGATATGTATAAGTTGGAGGATATTCAGATGCAAGACTTTGGTGGTATTGGTGAAGTTACTATCACTAAAGATGATACTTTGATGATGAAGGTTGGTTTTACTTGAAAAGTAGAGATAGGGAAAGAATTTTTACAAATAAGATTATGTCTCCACTTGTTGGAAAACTTGTGAGACATTTCTAAAAGTTATGAGACATTGTTCAAAACTGCAATTTTTTTTGTAATGATTATAAAGGACGAAGATGCATATTTTGTCTTCTCCATGACAAGAAAATGTAGCTGCACTATAAATCAGGGAATATAAGACCCTGTCTAAAACAAAGGTCTTAGTACCTTTCCATAACATATCAAGTAATATATGACATGTGTCACAAAGTGACATGGTGAGCTTTACTGAAGACGGACGAAAAGTGATCACAAAAGTGTTACTTCAAACAACATCTCCTCATAAACTGCTTAGCCAATGTCATCCAAACTTCACATGAATGGTCCTTTGGTGGTCACCTTTAAAAATTGTTCAAAGAATATAATTCCATGCAGAACTCTGGTTGCATGGCAATCGAAAGAAAACACCTAAAATATCTTCTTTAAATAAAAAACCAAAGAGATAGAGCTTCGATATTTGGCATGAACTATCTTTTGTGATTGTCTATCAGGTTTGTTCAAATAAAAGCTCCGGGGTCAAAATTGGCCCTGCCCCAGGGGGGACAGTGCTTTTCCTTATATGTATATAGTAAAAAATTAAAAAATCTTCTTTTTAAAAAAAATGAAGAGCTATAGCTTAAATATTTGGCATGAAACATTGTCTGATGAGTGTCTACCATTTTTGTTCAAATAAAAGCCCTGGGGTCAAAATTGGCCCTGCCCCAGGGGGGTCATTGATTTTCCTTATATGTATATAGTAAAAAATTTATATACAAGTGAGCGATATAAGGGCCATCATGGCCCTCTTGTTTGTATGTAGGTATAAGACATTGTATTTGCATTTCATTCATGGTTAACAATATTGATTGTTCCTTGCAATCAATAGCCTTAATCAGGTGAGCGATATAAGAGACATCATGGCCCTCTTGTTTCATTAATCCTTTGCATGATACACCATTTACCACCAGTTTATATTGTTGCTATACACTGGTAAAACTATGGTGTAGATTAAAAACAGTGTTCACTTTCCTGTATTGATGATTGTTTGGCAATATGGGCATTACACACTGTAACATATGAACTTAGCCAGCGAAAATTGTCACTTGTTTGATCTATATAATCAATTTTCATCATTTTGCAAACGTAACACATCATCTTTATTACAAAATAAGTTGTCAATGACAATAAAAAATTTCTCACAGTTCTGATGTTGATATAAAACACATGCCTGATGCAATATGACAAACTTTCATTGGAAGTGCAAGACATATATATATAATGCTTCCCTAACTTCATACATTATAAGCACAGAAATATGACGATTTTTGTCACACATTTGGAACCCCTGGGGTCAATGTCACCATTACTAAAAATAGAAAAATTGTTTCTGGAAGGTAACATTAGTTAAAAATGAGATATTGTAATCAAACTTACTATTTAGCAACCTTATTTGATTCCATGCAGAAATGTGATTGCCATGTAAAAAATAAATTTAAAAAATCTTGTAAAGACCCACAAGGCCTAGGGCATAGATATTTTGCAGAAGACAAAGATTGTTCAAATTATAGCCCTGGGGGTCATTGATTTCCACTATGTACATATAGTAAGAACTTAAAAAAAATCCTCTTGTCTAAAGGTACAAGGCTTAGAGCTTTGCATGAGCTATGCCATACGTAATTCCCTAATTATAATGTAAAGTTGCAAACATAAAGCCTTGGCTAACAAACTCATACCCAATTTTTCAAATGTCCAGGAGTTCTTGTGATAACCCTGAAGATGTCCTAGAGTTCCTGAGATAATTTTTGTTACTGTGAGTGTATTTTGCTCTAAATCATTTGAAAATCAATTTTTTTGTGTAACATGATTAGTGGTTCTCTACAAAGATTGTTCTAATTGTGTCCCTGAATGAAAAGTGGCCCTGTCAGGGGGCTTATTGATTAAAAAATATCTTTAAAAATTTCCTTGTCAAAATCCACAAGGCTTAGAGCCTTGATATTTGTTATGTAACATGATCTAGTGGTCCTCTACAAAGATTGTTCAAATTATGCCCCTAGGGTCACCAGGAGCCCAATTAGTTTTATTGAGAGTTATTTAAGAAAATTAGAAAAAAATTCTTCTCAAAAATCACAAGACCTAGTGTTTTGATATTTGGTATCATACTATGTAAGGTCATCTAGTTGCCCTCTACAATTAGAAGAAGAAAAAACATATTTAAACAACATCTAAACCACTGGTTCAATTTTGAAATAATTTTACACAAAAATTTCCTTGGTGACAGTGTACAAAAATTGTTTAGATTAAGCTGTCCTTTTTTAGCTCACCTGTCACAAAGTGACAGGCTGAGCTAATTTGTGATCGCTTTTCGTCCGCCGTCCGTAAACTTTTACTTTAAATGACATCTCCTCATAAACCACTAAGCCAATTTCATCCAAACTTCACATGAATGTTCCTTTGGTGGTCACCTTTGAAAATTGTTCAAAGAATTTAATTCCATGCAGAACTCTGGTTGCCATGGCAACCAAAAGAAAAAAACTTTAAATATCAGGGTGTCATTGATTTTCCCTAAATGCATATAGTAAAACCTTAAAAAATCTTCTTTAAAAGACCCCAAAGACCTATAGCTAAGATATTTAGCATGAAACATCCTCTAATGGGTGTCTACCAAGTTTGTTCAAATAAAAGCCCTGGGGTCAAAATTGGCCCCGCCCCAGGGGGTCATTAATTTTCCCTATATGCATATAGTGAAAACTTAAAAAATCTTCTTTTAAAGAACCCAAATAGCTAGAGCTAAGATATTTAGCATGAAACATGTTCTAATAGGTGTCTACCAAGTTTGTTCAAATAAAAGCCCTGGGGTCAAAATTGGCCCCGCCCCAGGGGGTCATTGATTTTCCCTATATGCATATAGTAAAAACTTAAAAAATCTTTTTGTAAAGAACCCAAAGACCTAGAGCTAAGATATTTAGCATGAAACATCCTCTAATGGGTGTCTACCAAGTTTGTTCAAATAAAAGCCTTGGGGTCATAATTGGCCCCGCCCGGGGGGTCATTGATTTTCCCTATATGCATATAGTAAAAACTTAAAAAATCTTCTTTTAAAGAACCCAAAGAGCTAGAGCTAAGATATTTAGCATGAAACATGTTCTAATGGATGTCTACCAAGTTTGTTCAAATAAGAGCCCTGGGGTCAAAATTGGCCCTGCCCCGGGGGTCATTGATTTTTCTTATATGTGTATAACAAAAACTTAAAACATCTTCTTTGAAAAAATCAAATAGCTAGAGTTTAGATACTAAGCTTGAAACATCTTCTTTCGTGTCCGGAGTAGTTCTCTGCAACTAATGGCTGGAATTCAACGAAACTTTATGTGAATGTTGATCAGCATGTGAAGTTGTGCACCTGGGTATTTTCGTCTGGATATTTTTAGTATTTTTAGAGTTATTGCCCTTGACTCAGTAAAATTTTGTCCAAATTTCGTTTCCGGAGTAGTTCTCTGCAACTTATGGCTGGAATTCAACGAAACTTTATGGGAATGCTGATCAGCATGTGAAGTTGTGCACCTGGGTATTTTCGTCTGGATATTTTTAGTATTTTAAGAGTTATTGCCCTTGACTTAGTAAAATTTTGTAATTTTCAACTTGTGTCGCATGTAACTCAAAAAGTATTTGACCTAGAGTCATGAAACTTTACAGGAATGTTGATCAGTATGTGTAGTTGTGCACCTGGGTATTTTCGTCTGGATATTTTTAGTATTTTTAGAGTTATTGCCCTTGACTTAGTAAAATTTTGTAATTTTCAACTTGTGTCGCATGTAACTCAAAAAGTATTTGACCTAGAGTCATGATACTTTACAGGAATGTTGATCAGCATGTGTAGTTGTGCACCTGGGTATTTTCGTCTGGATTTATTTAGTATTTTTAGAGTTATTGCCCTTGACTTAGAAAATGTTTGCAATTTTCAACATGTGTCGCATGTAACTCAAAAAGGATTTGACATAGGGTCATTAAACCTTATTGGAAAGTTGCTCAGCATATTTAGTTTGTTCCTGGGGTTTCGCTTGTGAATTTATCCAGTATTTGTAGAGTTATTTCCCTTGACTTAGTAAAACCTGTTTTATTATGTTGTTATTTGATCCTTGAGTGCTTGAGTTAGAATCGACCAACTTTACAGGAATAATGATCAACATCACTAAATTACAGGAATAATGATTCACCTCACTGTGATGCTATGAACCTGGGACTTTGCATGTGGATTTTTTTCAGTTTTGTTAGAGTTATTGCCCTTGAATTACAGTAGTATAAATTTGCAATTTTCAACTTGGGGTTTGCTTGGGGATTTATTCAGTATTTGTAAAGTTCTTGCCCTTTACTTAGTAAAAAGATTTTTAGTTTTCAAAAAATATTTGACCTAGAGTCATAAGATTGACAGAACAGTGGCGCGGTGGGGGCACCCGTGTCCTATGGACACATTTCTAGTTTTTATTAAAGAAGAATTAAAATGATTTGTTACAATAACATTTAAAAATATTTGAAAATTGTGAGATCCCTTCTTGATGCCTTGAAAATGGCAAAGAAGTCTGGAGATTAAGATGTTTTTACATCTATGTGAGCTATTGTGATCCCCCACCGTCCGTCGTCGTGCGTCGTCAGCAATTTCTTTAAACAACATCTCCTCAGAAACAAATGACTGCACAGCAACCAAACTTTACAGGAATGATCCTAGGGTGGTCCCCTGCCAAAGTTGATCAAATGGTTCCGGTCTGTTGCATAAGTAGGTCACAGGGCCAGAAAAGGAGTTTCCTAAATGCAAAATTAAAAAATCTTGTCTGAAAGTACAAGGCCTAGAGCTTTGATATTTGGTATATGATATATAACCTATAGGCAGAGCTCCAGATAGCGTGCGTATAAGCGTAAAATACGCATAGAAAATCTAAAATACTCACCACTTTCAAAATTCGTGCGTCAAAGATACGCACAACAAAATGAAAATACGCTTGTATGTCAAAATTTAAGAGTGAAAGAATAGAATTATTTAGAAAGAGGATGTTCTGAGCACAAAAAATACAATAAATTTCCATTTTATTGCATTGAAAACTAAAAATTCTGTTGTCAACAACGCATGTTAAAACGAAAGTAGCAGGAAGTACAGAAGGGAGGTAACTCCCGTAGATCAACCTGTGAAATTATTGATAAAATTTGTGCCAGATAATCTTTGTAGGAGTTAACATAGTATTAGGTTTGTTAAGGCATCTATTGACATGCTTATGCCTCAATATAAGTAAAAATATATTTCTTTCACTTTTGTTGTTGGGACAAAATAACATGTTTTTCACCTGCAGTTTTGTACTCAATATTTTCGTACTCAGTCTACAGTTATCAATATTTTCGTACTCAGTCTACAGTTAAGGACAATTTTCTCTCAGACCAATACTTTTTTTAAGGAAAGATAAAAAAAACAATCTTGTTTATTATTTTTAAATTCTAATTTCAACTATAATTGTTCAAACTGAAGTTTGCCAACAGAAATAAAGAAAGAAAAATATTGACTCCTAGAAAATAAAATAATTTCAGGGCTTCCACTAGTGGAAGTTTGGGAGTCATTTACTCCTTCATTTTGGCCTGTGACTTCTAAAAATCTAATACTTTTCCTTCTTTACCTATATAATGTGACTTCCAATATCAGAGATTTTGAAGTCTTTGACTTCCAAATTTTGAAAATGGAAGTCCTGATAATTTTGTTGTGTATCCTAAACTTGAGTTCCAGTATACTCTGGAAGTCTGACTTTACAGGGCATGTTTTGTATTGTTTCACATTGAATCAGTATTTTATTTGTAAAGGTTTTTCTTAAAAAAAAAAGAAAACAAACAAACAAACCAAAACAATAAGTTTAATTTGTTTATAAAAAATGCAAAATGCTTTTTGACAGATTTTACCCCTTAAGTTTTTCAGATTTTGCATTTTACCCCTCACTCTAAATTTTGAGGGGTAAAAACCCCTTGGCCAAAAAAATTATCTGGAGCTCTGCTATAGGTCCTCTACCAAAATTGTTCAAATTTTAGCCCTGGGGTCAAAATTGGCCCCACTCCAGGGGGTCATAGATTTTCCTTATATGTATATAGTGAAAACTTAAAAATTCTTCTTGTTTGAAGGTACAAGGCTTCAAGTTCAAAGAATATTACAGTTTATGCCATGATTAATATATAAATAAAGCCTTATGTCTTCAGTTGTTGTGTTAATAATAACCAGTACTCGGCGGGGGATATAAATTCAACGAATTTGCTTGTTGTAATAAAAGCCCTGGGGTCAAAATTGGCCCCGCTCCGGGGGTCATTCATTTTCCTTATATGTGTATAACAAAAACTTAAAAAATCTTCTTTGAAAAAACTCAAATAGCTAGTTTAGATATTAAGCACGAAGCATCTTCTAGTGAGTGTCTACAAAGTTTGTTCAAATAAAAGCCCTGGGGTCAAAATTGGCCCCGCCCTGGTGACATTGATTTTCCTTATATGTGTATAGCAAAAACTTAAAAATCTTCTTTGAAAAAACCTGTATAGCTAGAGTTTAGATATTAAGCATGAAACATTTTCTAGTAAGTGTCTACAAATATTGTTCAAATAAAAGCCCTTGGGTCAAAACTGGCCCTGCCCCAGGTGTGTCATTGTTTTTAACTATATGTGTAAAGAAAAAACTTGACCAGCTAGACCTTAGATGTTTAGCATGAAACATCTTCTAATGGGTGTCTACCAAGTTTGTTCAAATAAAAGCCCTGGGGTTTAAACTGGCCCCGCTCTGGGGACCTATATACAGGTGAGCGACTTCAGGGCCATCATGGCCATCTTGTTTCAAATTCTGCTTACTGGTTGGAGAGGGGCTCCACTGTGACTTTGTAGCCTATTTCTCAGGTAACTAAATCAGTACTGGTATTGTTGAAATATTTCAGTACTAGTATAGTTGGGTAGTCTCAGTACTGGTATGATTGGAATTTTTCTGTACTGGTATGTCAGTAAATAGGTCAGTAAATCAGTACTGGTATTGTTGAAATATTTCAGTATGAATGGTTAGTATATGCATTATTTAACTTAATTTTGCAGGGTAAGGGAGATTCAGCTGATATTGAGAAAAGAATAAATCAGATCAGGGAAGATATTGAACTATCTACATCTGAATACGAGAAGGAAAAAATGAATGAAAGACTTGCAAAATTATCCAATGGTATTGCAGTGTTGAAGGTTAGTTTGACATCATAACTATATAATAACCCATTAAGGGCAACTAATTTACTTTTTTGAATGTAAAAGAAAATACTTTTAAATTCTTGTGAATATGAAGGACATAAATTTAGAAAAAGATTTTAGTGAACTTTTCTATGCAGTGAAAAATAGTTACTTAAGCGCTCAGCTGATAATTTTCATGTAATGCAGTATGAAACTAAGTTGTGATAATGTTAAGTACATGAAGGCAAGTCTTTATTAGCTCAAGGTTCAGGATGAGCTATTAGTAAAGGGGGATGCTCCAGCGTTCGTCATGAGTCAACATTCATCTCTGAAACTGCTGGGTGAATTTAATTCAAATTTGGTCTGTAGCATCCTTGTGACAGTCACATTTTAATTTGCTCATGTCATTTTAATTGTCTCCTTTGTCTCTGTAATAAACTTCTTCTACTGAAATGATACCATGTATGTTATGTCTCTTTTTTTTCTCAAGTTTGCTCAAATTAATGTGATTGGTCCCTTTAAGGGTCCTTGAGAGTTAAAAATAAAAAAAAAAAAACCTTTAAATAGCTTCTACAAAAGTAATTTATGGATGACCAGCAAGCTTAGTCTAAAGCATTCTTAGAAGACAAATAACAATCAGTCGGGAAACCTATATACATGTAACTGGAGGGGCAAGTTTAAGTTGGGCTGGATTTGCCTTTCGGTAGATTTATTCTAACACTGAAAAACAGTTGTTTCTGGTGAGTGATTTTGGGCCGTTATGGCCCTCTTTGTATTTTTATGTGTATTTTAACATTTGAGCTTCTGGAGTTCAGTGTAACAATGTGTGCCTTTCCTTTTTACCTGAAGTCATATATGAAGGGTAGTCTTTGACCTGCGACCACCTGGAAAGCTGAAACACCAATCATGATTTTGACACGGACTTAAAACCAAACGAGGTAAAAAAATTTAAAAAATGAACATTTATTTCATTGTTAGTTTGTTTTTGTTTTGATCTATATATAGATTGGAGGTACAAGTGAAGTTGAAGTAAATGAGAAGAAGGATCGTGTTAATGATGCTCTCAATGCTACTAAAGCAGCTGTAGAGGAAGGTATTGTACCAGGTGGAGGATGTGCTCTCCTTAGATGTTTACCTGCTCTAGATAATGTACAAGCTACAAATGAAGATCAAAAAACAGGTAAAATTATTGTCTTCAAAACTGTTGATGTTTAAATGGAGTAGAACTAGAAGTTGTATTGATTTTTTCCAAATTTTACTGGGTCTAAATATTAGTTATCTTGAGGTCCTGTCCATGATTGATGGTGTTGATGATGTTGATGATTAACTTTGCTCCCAAAGCAAAACACATTTCTAGTTAAAACTTATTTACCTATCAACAATTGTCAGGTCAATTGTAATTTGTAAACAAAAATTTCAATATATATCAAACATTCATAGAAACTCAAAGAATAACAGATTTTGCTAGTTTGAAACTAGCAGTGCATTACAGTTGCCAAACATTGAAGTGGATTTAAAGTAATAAAAAAATCCAACAAAGTTTCATTAGAACTGTACATTTTTTCAATAAAGAACACAATAATTAGTGAAATATACTTCCAAAACAGTCTCTAATTATTAAAAATACGAGGGCTGATTGATAAATTCGCGGAATTATCCTCTAAAAACCAAATTACTTTATTGAATAGCATGAAAACTCAGAGGTAAAACGAAATGTGTGCAATTACATTTCCATATTGTTGAATAATTATCAAAATTTTCCTACGAATACACCGTGTCCAT
Organism: Ruditapes philippinarum; assembly: GCF_026571515.1. Lineage (NCBI taxonomy): Eukaryota > Metazoa > Mollusca > Bivalvia > Venerida > Veneridae > Ruditapes > Ruditapes philippinarum. Next base: position 9,609 of record NW_026864930.1, on the reverse strand, counting down.
AGCAACCATTGTTCTGTGACTTGAAGCACGCTGTATTGTAAAGAATACATGATGTCTCTATAGGAAGAAAATTAAAGCAAATTTGGCGATAAAGCGTTAGTGTAACGTCTTGACGTCATTTCCTGTAAATTTTAAGATGATGTGTTGAACGGTTGTTTCGAACCAGCATTAACCTTGATGTCTACCAAACTGCGAATGTCATCAGCAGAAGACATTGAATTACGCGCTGTCGTCAAGGTTTGTGTAGGGCTGAAACAAAATATACATGTACACCTTTATATGTACATGCAAATGTGTATTTGAAAGTCGCTATGATGATATTAAATGAAGTACTAGTTGCTCAATGAAGTTTATTTAAGCATTTGATTACATCAACACAACATTTTTTAATTTTATTTTTTTTAGGTTCAACAGTTTCTGACTCTAACTTTTAAATGCAATTAATTAAGAAGTCGTAATAATTATCCAAATTTAATCAATTTACATCAGTTTTAATGATGAATATTATTTTTATAGCCATAATATACAGTTGTAATTAATTACTATCATAAATGTAATGTTGATAACAAGAATGGACAGGCAAACGTATAGGGGAAATAGTAAATCAAACAAAACATATAGGGGAAATAGTAAATCAAACAAAACGTATAGGGGATATTGTAAATCAAACAAGACATATAGGGAAAATTGTAAATCAAACAGAACGTTTAGAGAATATTGTAAATCAAACAAAACATATAGGGGATATTGTAAATAAGACACAAATAAATATGTTTGAGGTAACTTAATTATCAATTAGCTAGCTTTTTATCATCTGCTTTAATTTACCAAAAATTTTACGTACAATCAATGCCCTATTTTTAGCGATGTAGGTTTCCAAGTGTCTCTATGGCCATGCTCCAGCACGTGTACTTATTACGTCTGATTACACAATTAAATCTGCCTCCAGGCAGTATTATCCAGACACAGTGGTGAAATTTATATGTCAGACAGACCTTTCATAGACATTTTAGGGCGACTAGAATTTCGCTTTTCCGATCATATAGGGCGAAGTGAAAATATTTACGGCGAAGTTTTCGCCTGACTTCGCCCTTTTTAGCTCGACTATTCGTAGAATAATCGAGCTAATGCAGTCACCCATTTGTCGGCGTCGGCGTCTCTGTGGTTAAGTTTTTGTATGTAAGCTGGTATCTCCATAACTACTGAAGGGAATGGATTGAAACTTCACACACTTGTTCTCTGTGATTATCTAAGATGATTGGCACAAGTCCCATAACTCTGATTTGCTTTTTTACATAATTATGCCCCTTTTTCAACTTAGAAATTCTTGGTTAAGTTTTTGTATGTAAGCTGGTGTCTCCATAACTACTGAAGGGAATGGATTGAAACTTCACACACTTGTTCTCTGTGATTATCTAAGATGATTGGCACAAGTCCCATAACTCTGATTTGCTTTTTTACATAATTATTCCCCTTTTCGACTTCGAAATTCTTGGTTAAGTTTTTGTATGTAAGCTGGTATCTCCATAACTACTGAAGGGAATGGATTGAAACTTCAAACACTTGTTCTCTGTGATTATCTAAGATGATTGGCACAAGTCCCATAACTCTGATTTGCTTTTTTACATAATTATGCCCCTTTTTCGACTTAGAAATTCTTGGTTAAGTTTTTGCGTGTAAGCTGGTATCTCCATAACTACTGAAGGGAATGGATTGAAACTTCACACACTTGTTCTCTGCGATTATCTTAGATGATTGGCACAAGTCCCATAGCTCTTATTTGCTTTTTTACATAAAAATACCCCTTTTTCGACTTAGAAATTCTTGGTTAAGTTTTTGTATGTAAGCTGGTATCTCCATACTACTGAAGGGAATGGATTGAAACTTCACACACTTGGTCTCTGTGATTATTTAAGATGATTGGCACAAGTCCCATAACTCTGATTTACTTTTTCGTATAATTATTCCCCTTTTTCGATTCATAAATTTGTGGTTAAGTTTTTGTGTGTAAGCTGGTATCTCTATAACTACTGAAGGGAATGGATTGAAACTTCACACACTTGTTCTCTGTGATTGTATTGAAACTTGAAGGGTTTGTACCTTTTCGTACAATTTTATGTATTCATATAGGTAAGCATTATTATACTCAATAAAACACCCTTGTGACAAATTTTCGAATAGTCGAGCGTTACTGTCCTCCGACAGTTCTTGTTAAAAAGTCTTTTAAAAAACCAAAAGAGCTAGAGCTTAAATATTTGGCATGAAACATTGTCTGATGAGTGTCTACCAAATTTGTTTAAATAAAAGCCCTGGGGTCAAAATTGGCCCCACCCCGGGGGTCATTGATTTTCCTTATATGTATATAGTAAAAACTTTAAAAAAATTCTTTTAAAAATTCCGGAAGAGCTAGAGCTTAAATATTTGGCACGAAACATCTTCTAGTAAGTCTCTATCAAGTTTGTTCAAATGAAAGCCCTGGGGTCAAAATTGTCCCCCCCCCCCTTGGGGGTGGGGGTCATTTCTTTGGGCATTGCTTTTTATGCCCCCGCCATGTAATGGCCTGGGCATATATGTAATGGCCGGGGCATATAGTGTTACCCTGTTCCGTCCTTCCGTCATTCTGTCATTCCGTCATCATCAGTTTCCGTTCATTATCTTAAGGACAGTACAACTTCAACTCAAATTTGACATATGGATATGTCATGAGAAAATACAGGTCAAGTTCGAATTTAGTCATGTTTCATTGATTTTTGGCAGAGTTATGCCCCTTTTACTTTGAAAATAATATGAAATTTCAGTTTCCGTTCATTATCTTCCCAACAGTACAACACATTCAACTCAAAATTGACATATGGATGTGTCATGAGAAAATACAGGTCAAGTTCAAATTTGGTCATTGTTCGATGATTTTTGGCAGAGTTATGCCCCTTTTACTTTGAAAATAATATGAAATTTTCAGTTTCCGTTCATTATCTCCCCAACGGTACAACACATTCAACTCAAACTTGACATATGGATGCGTCAAAGGAATGCGCAGGTCAAGTTCAAATTTGGTCATGGTTCAATATTTTGATTTTTTCACTTTGGCAATAGAGTTATGCCCCTTTCACTTTGAATATGGATGCGTAAAGGAATATGAAATTTTCAGTTTCCGTTTATTACTTTGAATGTAATATGAAATTTCTCCCCAATGGTACAACACATTCAACTCAAATTTGACATATGGATATGTTTTTGGAATGCCCAGGCCAAGTTTGAATTTGGTCATGGTTCAATGATTTTTGGCAGAGTATTGCCCCTTTCACTTTGAAAATAATATGAAATTTACAGTTTCTGTTCATTATCTACCCAACAGTGTTACATATTCAACTTAAATTTGACATATGGATATGTCAAAGGAATGGGCAGGTCAAGTTGGAATTTGGTCATGGTTTGATGATTTTTTGGCAGAGTTATGTCCCTTTCACTTTGAAAATAATATAGATACATCTTAGGAATAAGCAGTTTAAGTTTGAATTTGGTCGTGGTTCAATGATTTTGGACAAACTTATCTTTTCTGAATGTTGGAAAAATTTTGAACTTTCAGTTTCAGCACTCCTACTTTAAGCCATTATTTTGGCTACAAATATGCAATATGCTATTTTTAAAAGGTTAAGACTGAATAATTTCAGTGCCTTGAACATTGTATGAAAATGGTTTGTGTTAACATTGAAAAGTTTTAAGGGTTTTGAACTTAAAATGAAAAAAATAATAAATGCACCATCTGAAATTTGGGCTGCATGTGGGGGCATCCGTGGCATGATGACACATTTCTAGTCCTTAAATTTATATAGTAAAAACTTAAAAAAAAAATTCTTTTAAAAAACCCTTAAGAGCAAGAGCTTAAATATTTAGCATGAAACACCTTCTAGTGATCTTTTTCTTTTAATGTTTAAGAAATAATAATATTCCGCGAATTCATCAATCAGCCCTCGTATATATTGAACTTTTGAGCTAACCACAATGTGCTCATGTTGAGCTTTTACAAGGCTTTGATATTTGGTATAATATTCTTATTATCTGTAGGTTCTCTAATTTTGGCCCCACACCGCGTGTCATAGCTTTTGCTTATGTATTTAGTATAAACTTAAATTGCTTATGTATTTAGTATAAACTTGAAAATCTTTTCTGAATTGACAAAGGCTAGAGGTTAGATATTTGGCATAAAACATTGTGTTGTGGGAGGTCCACAAGATTATCAAGATTGTTCAAATTATAGCCCTTGGGCAGAAAGGGTCAAAATTGGCTCGGGCCGGAGGAGGGGGGTCTCATAGGTTTCCATATATCAAATATGTATACAGTAAAATCTTAAATTCTTCTTGTCTGAAGGTAGAGCTTTGATAATTGGTATATTATATCATCTATAGGTCATCTACCAAAGTTAGTCAAATTTGGCCCTGCTCTTTAGGGTTGGGGTTTCATAAGTTTTCCTTATATGTATATAGTAAAAACTTCTTCTCTGAATTGACAAAGGCTAGAGGTTAGATATTTGGCATAAAACATTGATTAGTGGACCTCTTCCAAGACTGTTCAAATTATAGCCCTGGGGGTCAAAATTGCCATCATTTTGTACATATAGTAAAAACTGAAACTCAAACAAAATGTTTTCTGAATAGGAAAAAGTTAGAAGTTAGATATTCGACATAAAACATTGTATTGGAAGTGCATCAAGATTGTTTAAATTAAAACCCCTGTGGTCAAAATTTTGCCATGCCCAAGGGGCAAAATGTCATTTGATGTACAGCCATGAAATTTGGACCATGTGCACAGTTTAAGATGTAAAATTGAACTTTGGATAGAGTTTACCTAGATTATGATGTATGACCTCCTTTGGCTTTTTAGCTCACCTGTCACAAAGTGACCTGGTGAGATTTTGAGATTGCTTTTTATCCGGCGTCGGCCATAAACTTTTACTTTAATTGACGTCTCCTTATAAACGGCTAAGCTAATTTCATCCATATTTTACAGTATTAAGGAATGATTCTTGGATGGTCACCTTTGAAAATAATTCAAACATGCAGAATTCTGGTTGCCATGGCAACGGAAAGAAAAAACTTAAAAAAATCGTCTTTTAAAAAACCCAAAGAACTAGAGCTTAGATATTTGGCATATGAAACATCTATTGGGTGTCTACCAAGTTTGTTCAAATAAAAGCCCTGGTGTCAAAATTGGCCCCACCCAAAGGGTTCTTTGATTTTTATGCCCCCGCCATGTAATGGCCTGGGCATATAGTGTTACCCTGTTCCATCATTCCGTCATCATCAGTTTCCGTTCATTATCCTAGTAACGGTTGCACACATTCAACTCAAATTTGACATATGGATATGTCATGAGAAAATACAGGTCAAGTTCGAATTTGGTCATGGTTCGATGATTTTTGGCAGAGTTATGCCCCTTTTACTTTAAAATAATATGAAATTTTCAGTTTCCATTCATTATCTCCCCAACGGTACAACAACACATTCAACTCAAATTTGACATATGGATATGTCATGAGAAAATACAGGTCAAGTTCGAATTTGGTCATGGTTCAATGATTTTTGGCAGAGTTATACCCCTTTCACTTTGAAAATAATATGAAATTTTCAGTTTTCGTTTATTATCGTCCCAAAATTATTCAACACATTCAACTCAAATTGGACATATAGATATGTTTTTGAAATGCGCAGGCCAAGTTCGAATTTGGTCATGGTTCAATGATTTTTGGCAGAGTAATGCCCCTTTCACTTTGAAAATAATATGAAATTTACAGTTTCTGTTCATTATCTACCCAACAGTGTTACATATTCAACTCAAATTTGACATATGGATATATCAAAGGCAGGGCCGGCAAAATCAATTGTCCGAGTTGCCCGAGTCGTAAAATTGTAGGTCCGGGCAAGTAAAATTCTGCAGTTTACTTGTCCGTGGACAAGTAAATTTCGGCGGCTAAAAGAGGAATTCTGAAGAAAAAAATCTAGTTCTTTTCTAATAGATCTAAATCAGAAGGAAAATCACAAATTTTATACGAAAACTAGCATGTGAAGTGTGGTGTCATTCATGAGGGCATTCCGTGCATATTAGGGTGTTACTATTTTAAGTGTTTACATAAATAGCGACCAACCAGGCTTGGGGTTTTCCTTACGTCATGCAGTTACTGCATGCGCGCGGCAATTAACTAATTATTAAACGTATCAAGGTCACTATGTGGGGTACATGTTTGTTTTGGTTTATGACTGCCGACTTAGCTTCTGCAATAAAATATTTTCGGTAGCAACGGGGATTCTGCCATAAAATTGACTTGGAAGCTGTGGTCTTTTCAAGCGCATTTATTGTTTAGATAGCAGATACAGCACCAATCTCGCAACAATTGTCTTTGAAATACCGCTGTGTTGTATGAAAATTAAATACATTGTATAGCTTTTCCAGGTCATTCGGGAATATTTACGCTCACATCGGCAATTTGACTGCTTGAATTTATGTGGACAAAGTCATTTTATAATTTATTTTATTTAAAGATTTCTTGTGAAAATGCCTTTGTTTTTGAATGTCTAATACTGGTGTTAATGTATACATGTCAGTTTCATCGTCGCCGATGATAATGATGTCAAAATTTTCACAATTCATCTGCTGCAACCAAGCGTATATACGTATATGATATTACATTCTGTGGCAGTTAAAAAAGCCAGATGTCATCAATTTGACAAATCTAACTCAAGAGTACATATGATTTTTTAACAGGATTCAAATGAATATTATATAGGTGAATAGAATAAGGAGTGAATAGATAAGAAATGGTACCAGAGTGCAAAAAAATGAAGACAATACTTTAGAGCAATTTGGGTGCAAGGAAAACTGAAAAAGTGCTGGCAAAAGACCAATGCTCCTTAATATACACAATTTGTCCATCACTGTCGTTCTAATTTAATCTACTGCCGTTAATATTTTATAAATATATTATATTAAAATCATAATATATTATATTATTAAACATATGGCACAGAATGTTTGATAAAATTGAAAGAAAGTTCATAATCATATTGCTCTTCTTTATTGACATTTGCAGTAAATATTAAATATAAATACGGACAAGTGAACATTGAGTACGGACAAGTAAATTTCTTAGGTTACTTGTCCGTGGACAAGTACAATTTTCTGAGATTTTGCCGGCCCTGCAAAGGAATAGGCAGGTCAAGTTGGAATTTGGTCATGGTTCGATGATTTTTTGGCAGAGTTATGTCCCTTTCACTTTGAAAATAATATAGATACATCTTTGGAATAAGCAGTTTAAGTTTGAATTTGGTTGTGGTTCAATGATTTTGGACAAACTTATCTTTCTTGCATGTTGGAAAAATTTTGAACTTTCAGTTTCAGCACTCATACTTTTGTGGAAATGTATGTAGCCATTATTTTGGCTACAAATATGAAATATACTATTTTCAAAAGGTTAAGACTGAATAATTTCAGTGCCTTGAACATTGTATGAAAATGGTTTGTGTTAACATTGAAAAGTTTTAAGGGCTTTGAACTTAAAATGAAAAAAATAATTTGTGCAAACAAATTTGGAACTAAATATTATAACATCTGAAAGATTGGCTGCATGCGGGGGCATCCATGGCATGATGACACATTTCTAGTTCTTATATGTCTACCAAGTTTGTTCAAATAAAAGCCATTGGGTCAAAATTGGAACGGCAACATTGGGTTTATTTATTTCCGTTATATGTATAAAGGAAAATCAAACAAAATTTCTTCTATTATACTATGCTTTGATATTTTGCATGAAACATTTTTGTGGACCTCTACAGAAATTGTTCAAATTTTAGCCCTCTGGTCAAAATTGCACTGCCCAGGAAGGAACATAGATTAACCTTATATGTATGTAATAAAAAAATATATATATATATATTCTCTAAATTTACAAGAGCTTAAGTTTAGTTTTCATATGAACATGTGACTTCATAGCAGCCATTGACTTTTATAGCAAACTGTAAATTTCACTTAGCAAAATAGTAACCAATAAAGTTTTTACAAATGCATACGTTCAGATCCAAGTATGAACTTTGTGATATCAGTTTAAGATTTAAATTATATATCTGCTTTCATTTAACAATATTACTTGTTCCTTGTCATGGAGAATTCATATTCATGTGAGCGATATTATTGACCAAGTGACAAACTTCCTTGTATTTAGCTTACCTGTCACAAAGTGACATGGTGAGTTTTTGTGATCGTTTTCTGTCCAGCGTCCATCCATTGTCCATCCGTAAACTTTAACTTTAAACAACATGACCTCATTAACCACTAATCCAATCTTCTAATGGGTGTCAACCAAATTAAATCAAATAAAAGCCCTGGCGTCATAATTGGCCCTGACTGGGGGTCATTGATTATTCTATATATATTTATAAAAACAAAAAAGCACCGCTTCCGTGGTTAGAGTCGATGACTTCTAATCCAGTTACCTCTCTGGCATGGGTTCGATCCCCGGGAGATGCTTTAGTAGTTTAGCGCGGAGGAAGGTAGTCTAGTACTGGTGTAACTCTGCAGGAGCGATGGTTAGGAAACCACCCACCTATATGACTGAAATACTGTTGGGAAAAGGTGTAAAAAATAAAACAACAAAAGAAAGACTTCTTTTAAAAACCCAAAGAGCAAGAGATTAGATATATTTGGTATGAAGCATCTTCTTGTGAGTGTCAACCAATTTATCCCCCAAAAAAATTGGCCGATTTTCCTTATATGCATATAGTAAAAAAAAAAAGAAATCAAATTAACAACTATGCTGACTCAAGTGAGCGATTTAGGGCCATCATGGCCCTCTTGTTGATGTACAAAAAAAGATTTTTTCCGGAACTTGGCAAATGTGGGATTTTCAACCTAATCCCCATGTACAAACAAATTTTTACTGGTACAGCTTCATGGTGGCACTACCGGTCACAATAGATTAGTGGATCTGTTGAGCTTATTTTCGAAACTGTAAATGTTTGTTTGTACCCTGGGATAAGATGGGAAAAACCCAAAATATATTTAATTCTGCAGTAAGTCAATCAGTACTGTTTTTGCCTTTACTATCTGTCCGTCCATCGGGTTGTCCGTCAGTCCGCATTAAGATTGTCCGCACTTCACAGGTCAAACTTCTGATGGAATTTCAACCAAACTTTACAGGAGTGAGTTGTGCACATCACTGGCATGTTCCACTTTGCTGCACAAAATGGCCACTAGAGCTAAAAATAGAAAATTCTTGTCTGGCCTTCACCGGTCAAACTACTGGTTGGATTTCAACCAAACTTTACAGGAGTGATCAGTACATCACTAGTTGTAAACATCACCTGCACGTTCCACTTTGCTGCACAAAATGGTCGCCAGAGCTTAAAATAGATAAAATAAATGAAACTTCACATTAATGACCATACATAGTTTTAGTACATAAATTTTTGTAATAAACACTAACTTTCACCGCATAGCGGGAAGGAGATTATAGGAATGACCTCCGTCTGTCTGTAAAAGTTTCGTGTTTGCTTTATAACTTTTAAGCCACTGAAAAATTTTTGCAATAACTTGGCACGAATGATCATCATTATGAGACAA